>NW_027276582.1:0-37686 GCF_030028105.1 Mobula birostris | reverse complement strand
GGCAGGAGTTTCAAGGCATGAGATTCAGGGCATGAGTTTCAGTGCATGAGTTTGAGGGCAGGAGTTTCTGGGCATGAGATTCAGTGCATGAGTTTCAGGGCATGAGATTCAGGGCAGGTATTTCAGGGCATGTAATTCAAGGGATGAGTTTCTGGGCAGATGATTCAGGGCTTGAGTTTCAGTGCAGGAACTTGAGGGCATGAGATTCAGTGAACGAGTTTCAGGGCATGAGATTCAGGGCTTGAGTTTCAGGGCATGAGGTTCAGGGCATGAGTTTCAGGGCATGAGATTCAGGGCTTGAGTTTCAGTGCAGGAACTTGAGGGCATGAGATTTAGTGCACGAGTTTCAGAGCATGAGATTCAGGGCATGAGATTCAGGTCATGATTTTCAAGGCAGGAGATTCAGGGCAGGTGTTTCAGTGCAGGAGTTTCAGGACATGAGATTCAGGGCATGAGTTTCAGTGCAGTAACTTGAGGTCATGAGATTCAGTGCACGAGTTTCAGAGCGTGAGATTCAGGGCATGAGATTCAGGGCATGAGTTTCAGGGCAGGAGATTCAGGGCAGGTGTTTCAGTGCAGGAGTTTCAGGGCATGAGATTCAGGACATGAGATTCAGGGCATGAGTTTTAGGACAGGAGATTCAGGGAATGAGTTTCAGGGCATGCATTTCAAGGCAGGAGTTTCAGGGTATGTAATTCAGGGCGTGAGTTTCAGGATATGAGATTCATGGCATGAGTTTCAGTGCAGGAGTTTCAGGGCATGAGATTCAGGGCATGAGTTTCAGGGCATGAGATTCAGGGCAGGTATTTCAGGGCATGTAATTCAGGGCATGAGTTTCTGGGCAGATTATTCAGGGCATGAGTTTTAGGGCATGTGATTCAGGGCATGAGTTTCAGTGCATGAGTTTCAGGGCAGGAGTTTCAGGGTATGTGATTTAGGGCATGAGTTTCAGGGCATGAGATTCAGGGCTTGAGTTTCAGGGAATGAGGTTCAGGGCATGAGTTTCAGGGCATGAGATTCAGGGCATGAGTTTCAGTGCAGGAACTTGAGGGCATGAGATTCAGTGCACGAGTTTCAGAGCATGAGATTCAGGGCATGAGATTCAGGGCATGATTTTTAAGGCAGGAGATTCAGGGCTGGTGTTTCAGTGCAGGAGTTTCAGGGCATGAGATTCAGGGCATGAGATTCAGGGCATGAGTTTCAGGGCATGAGATTCAGGGCAGGTATTTCAGGGCATGTAATTCAGGGCATGAGTTTCTGGGCAGATGATTCAGGGCAGGAATTTTAGGGCATGTGTTTCAGGGCATGTAATTCAGAGCATGAGTTTCTGGGCAGATGATTCAGGGCAGGAATTTTAGGGCATGTGATTCAGGGCATGAGTTTCAGTGCAGGAGTTTCAGGGCATGAGATTCAGACATGAGATTCAGGGCATGAGTTTCAGGACAGGAAATTCGGGGCATGAGTTTCAGGGCATGAGTTTCAGTGCAGGAGTTTCAGGGCATGTGATTCAGGGCGTGAGTTTCAGGATATGAGATTCATGGCATGAGTTTCAGTGCAGGAATTTCAGGGCATGAGATTCAGGGCATGAGTTTCAGAGCATGAGATTCAGGGCATGAGATTCAGGGCATGATTTTCAGGGCAGGAGATTCAGGGCAGGTGTTTCAGTGCAGGAGTTTCAGGGCATGAGATTCAGGGCATGAGATTCAGGGCATGAGATTCAGGGCATCAGTTTCAGGACAGGAGATTCAGGGCATGAGTTTCAGGGCATGAGTTTCAGGGCATGAGATTCAGGGCATGAGATTCAGGGCTTCATTTTCAGGGCAGGAGATTCAGGGCAGGTGTTTCAGTGCAGGAGTTTCAGGGCACGAGATTCAGGGCATGAGATTCAGGGCATGAGTTTCAGGGCATGAGTTTCAGGGCATGAGTTTCAGGGCAGGAGTTTCAGGGTATGTGATTCAAGGCGTGAGTTTCAGGATATGAGATTCATGGCATGAGTTTCAGTGCAGGTGTTTCAGGGCATGAGATTCAGGGCATGAGTTTCAGTGCATGAGTCTGAGGGCAGGAGTTTCAAGGCATGAGATTCAGGGCATGAGTTTCAGTGCATGAGTTTGAGGGCAGGAGTTTTAGGGCATGAGATTAAGGGCATGAGTTTCAGGGCATGAGATTCAGGGCAGGTATTTCAGGGCATGTAATTCAGGGCATGAGTTTCTGGGCAGATGATTCAGGGCATGAGTTTTAGGGCATGTGATTCAGGGCATGAGTTTCAGTGCATGAGTTTCAGGGCAGGAGTTTCAGGGTATGTGATGTAGGGCATGAGTTTCAGGGCATGAGATTCAGGGCTTGAGATTCAGGGCATGAGTTTCAGAGCATGAGATTCAGGGCATGAGATTCTGGGCATGATTTTCAAGGCAGGAGTTTCAGGGTATGTGATTTAGGGCATGAGTTTCAGGGCACGAGATTCAGGGCATGAGATTCAGGGCATGAGTTTCAGGGCAGGAGTTTCAGGGCATGTGATTCAAGGCGTGAGTTTCAGGATATGAGATTCATGGCATGAGTTTCCGTGCAGGTGTTTCAGGGCATGAGATTCAGGGCATGAGTTTCTGTGCATGAGTTTGAGGGCAGGAGTTTCAAGGCATGAGATTCAGGGCATGAGTTTCAGTGCATGAGTTTGAGGGCAGGAGTTTCTGGGCATGAGATTCAGTGCATGAGTTTCAGGGCATGAGATTCAGGGCAGGTATTTCAGGGCATGTAATTCAGGGCATGAGTTTCTGGGCAGATGATTCAGGGCTTGAGTTTCACTGCAGGAACTTGAGTGCATGAGATTCAGTGCACGAGTTTCAGGGCATGAGATTCAGGGCTTGAGTTTCAGGGCATGAGGTTCAGGGCATGAGTTTCAGGGCATGAGATTCAGGGCTTGAGTTTCAGTGCAGGAACTTGAGGGCATGAGATTCAGTGCACGAGTTTCAGAGCATGAGATTCAGGGCATGAGATTCAGGTCATGATTTTCAAGGCAGGAGATTCAGGGCAGGTGTTTCAGTGCAGGAGTTTCAGGACATGAGATTCAGGGCATGAGTTTCAGTGCAGTAACTTGAGGTCATGAGATTCAGTGCACGAGTTTCAGAGCGTGAGATTCAGGGCATGAGATTCAGGGCATGAGTTTCAGGGCCGGAGATTCAGGGCAGGTGTTTCAGTGCAGGAGTTTCAGGGCATGAGATTCAGGACATGAGATTCAGGGCATGAGTTTTAGGACAGGAGATTCAGGGAATGAGTTTCAGGGCATGCGTTTCAAGGCAGGAGTTTCAGGGTATGTAATTCAGGGCGTGAGTTTCAGGATATGAGATTCATGGCATGAGTTTCAGTGCAGGAGTTTCAGGGCATGAGATTCAGGGCATGAGTTTCAGGGCATGAGATTCAGGGCAGGTATTTCAGGGCATGTAATTCAGGGCATGAGTTTCTGGGCAGATGATTCAGGGCATGAGTTTTAGGGCATGTGATTCAGGGCATGAGTTTCAGTGCATGAGTTTCAGGGCAGGAGTTTCAGGGTATGTGATTTAGGGCATGAGTTTCAGGGCATGAGATTCAGGGCTTGAGTTTCAGGGAATGAGGTTCAGGGCATGAGTTTCAGGGCATGAGATTCAGGGCATGAGTTTCAGGGCATGAGATTCAGACATGAGATTCAGGGCATGAGTTTCAGGACAGGAAATTCAGGGCATGAGTTTCAGGGCATGAGTTTCAGGGCAGGAGTTTCAGGGCATGTGCTTCAGGGCGTGAGTTTCAGGATATGAGATTCATGGCATGAGTTTCAGTGCAGGAGTTTCAGGGCATGAGATTCAGGGCATGAGTTTCAGAGCATGAGATTCAGGGCATGAGATTCAGGGCATGATTTTCAGGGCAGGAGATTCAGGGCAGGTGTTTCAGTGCAGGAGTTTCAGGGCATGAGATTCAGGGCATGAGATTCAGGCCATGAGTTTCAGGACAGGAGATTCAGGGCATGAGTTTCAGGGCATGAGATTCAGGGCATGAGATTCAGGGCTTCATTTACAGGGCAGGAGATTCAGGGCAGGTGTTTCAGTGCAGGAGTTTCAGGGCACGAGATTCAGGGCATGAGATTCAGGGCATGAGTTTCAGGGCATGAGTTTCAGGGCATGAGTTTCAGGGCAGGAGTTTCAGGGTATGTGATTCAAGGCGTGAGTTTCAGGATATGAGATTCATGGCATGAGTTTCAGTGCAGGTGTTTCAGGGCATGAGATTCAGGGCATGAGTTTCAGTGCATGAGTTTGAGGGCAGGAGTTTCAAGGCATGAGATTCAGGGCATGAGTTTCAGTGCATGAGTTTGAGGGCAGGAGTTTTAGGGCATGAGATTAAGGGCATGAGTTTCAGGGCATGAGATTTGGCAGTTTAGGCAGGTATTTCAGGGCATGTAATTCAGGGCATGAGTTTCTGGGCAGATGATTCAGGGCATGAGTTTTAGGGCATGTGATTCAGGGCATGAGTTTCAGTGCATGAGTTTCAGGGCAGGAGTTTCAGGGTATGTGATGTAGGGCATGAGTTTCAGGGCATGAGATTCAGGGCTTGAGATTCAGGGCATGAGTTTCAGAGCATGAGATTCAGGGCATGAGATTCTGGGCATGATTTTCAGGGCAGGAGTTTCAGGGTATGTGATTTAGGGCATGAGTTTCAGGGCACGAGATTCAGGGCATGAGATTCAGGGCATGAGTTTCAGAGCATGAGTTTCAGGGCATGAGTTTCAGGGCAGGAGTTTCAGGGCATGTGATTCAAGGCGTGAGTTTCAGGATATGAGATTCATGGCATGAGTTTCAGTGCAGGTGTTTCAGGGCATGAGATTCAGGGCATGAATTTCAGTGCATGAGTTTGAGGGCAGGAGTTTCTGGGCATGAGATTCAGTGCATGAGTTTCAAGGCATGAGATTCAGGGCAGGTATTTCAGGGCATGTAATTCAGGGCATGAGTTTCTGGGCAGATGATTCAGGGCTTGAGTTTCAGTGCAGGAACTTGAGGGCATGAGATTCAGTGCACGAGTTTCAGGGCATGAGATTCAGGGCTTGAGTTTCAGGGCATGAGGTTCAGGGCATGAGTTTCAGGGCATGAGATTCAGGGCTTGAGTTTCAGTGCAGGAACTTGAGGGCATGAGATTCAGTGCACGAGTTTCAGAGCATGAGATTCAGGGCATGAGATTCAGGTCATGATTTTCAAGGCAGGAGATTCAGGGCAGGTGTTTCAGTGCAGGAGTTTCAGGACATGAGATTCAGGGCATGAGTTTCAGTGCAGTAACTTGAGGTCATGAGATTCAGTGCACGAGTTTCAGAGCGTGAGATTCAGGGCATGAGATTCAGGGCATGAGTTTCAGGGCAGGAGATTCAGGGCAGGTGTTTCAGTGCAGGAGTTTCAGGGCATGAGATTCAGGAGATGAGATTCAGGGCATGAGTTTTAGGACAGGAGATTCAGGGAATGAGTTTCAGGGCATGCGTTTCAAGGCAGGAGTTTCAGGGTATGTAATTCAGGGCGTGAGTTTCAGGATATGAGATTCATGGCATGAGTTTCAGTGCAGGAGTTTCAGGGCATGAGATTCAGGGCATGAGTTTCAGGGCATGAGATTCAGGGCAGATATTTCAGGGCATGTAATTCAGGGCATGAGTTTCTGGGCAGATGATTCAGGGCATGAGTTTTAGGGCATGTGATTCAGGGCATGAGTTTCAGTGCATGAGTTTCAGGGCAGGAGTTTCAGGGTATGTGATTTAGGGCATGAGTTTCAGGGCATGAGATTCAGGGCTTGAGTTTCAGGGAATGAGGTTCAGGGCATGAGTTTCAGGGCATGAGATTCAGGGCATGAGTTTCAGTGCAGGAACTTGAGGGCATGAGATTCAGTGCACGAGTTTCAGAGCATGAGATTCAGGGCATGAGATTCAGGGCATGATTTTTAAGGCAGGAGATTCAGGGCTGGTGTTTCAGTGCAGGAGTTTCAGGGCATGAGATTCAGGGCATGAGATTCAAGGCATGAGTTTCAGGGCATGAGATTCAGGGCAGGTATTTCAGGGCATGTAATTCAGGGCATGAGTTTCTGGGCAGATGATTCAGGGCAGGAATTTTAGGGCATGTGTTTCAGGGCATGTAATTCAGAGCATGAGTTTCTGGGCTGATGATTCAGGGCAGGAATTTTAGGGCATGTGATTCAGGGCATGAGTTTCAGTGCATGAGTTTCAGGGCAGTAGTTTCAGGGTATGTGATTTAGGGTATGAGTTTCAGGGCATGAGATTCAGGGCTTGAGTTTCAGGGCATGAGATTCAGGGCAGGAGTTTTAGGGCATGTGATTCAGGGCACGAGTTTGAGTGCATGAGTTTCAGGGCAGGAGTTTCAGGGTATGTGATTTAGGGCATGAGTTTCAGAGCATGAGATTCAGGGCATGAGATTCAGTGTATGATTTTCAGGGCAGGAGATTCAGGGCAGGTGTTTCAGTGCAGGAGTTTCAGGGCATGAGATTCAGAGCATGAGATTCAGGGCATGAGTTTTAGGACAGGAGATTCAGGGCATGAGTTTCAGGGCATGAGTTTCAGGGCAGGAATTTCAGGGCATGTAATTCAGGGCGTGAGTTTCAGGATATGAGATTCATGGCATGAGTTTGAGTGCAGGAGTTTCAGGGCATGAGTTTCAGGGCATGAGATTCAGGGCAGGTATTTCAGGGCATGTAATTCAGGGCATGAGTTTCTGGGCAGATGATTCAGGGCAGGAGTTTTAGGGCATGAGATTCAGGGCATGAGATTCAGGGCATGAGTTTCAGGGCATGAGATTCAGGTCAGGTATTTCAGGGCATGTAATTCAGGGCATGATTTTCTGGGCAGATGATTCAGGGCAGGAATTTTAGTGCATGTGATTCAGGGCATGAGTTTCAGTGCATGAGTTTCAGGGCAGTAGTTTCAGGGTATGTGATTTAGGGCATGAGTTTCAGGGCATGAGATTCAGGGCTTGAGTTTCAGGGCATGAGGTTCAGGGCATGAGTTTCAGGGCATGAGTTTCAGGGCAGGAGTTTTAGGGCATGTGATTCAGGGCATGAGTTTGAATGCATGAGTTTCAGGGCAGGAGTTTCAGGGTATGTGATTTAGGGCATGAGATTCCGGGCATGAGATTCAGGGCTTGAGTTTCAGGGCATGAGGTTCAGGGCATGAGTTTCAGGTCATGAGATTCAGGGCATGAGTTTCAGTGCAGGAACTTGAGGGCATGAGATTCAGGGCATGAGTTTCAGAGCATGAGATTCAGGGCTTGAGATTCAGGGCATGATTTTCAGGGCAGGAGATTCAGGGCAGGTGTTTCAGTGCAGGAGTTTCAGGGCATGAGATTCAGGGCATGAGATTCAGGGCATGAGTTTCAGGACAGGAAATTCAGGGCATGAGTTTCAGGGCATGAGTTTCAGGGCAGGAGTTTCAGGGCATGTGATTCAGGGCGTGAGTTTCAGGATATGAGATTCATGGCATGAGTTTCAGTGCAGGAGTTTCAGGGCATGAGATTCAGGGCTTGAGTTTCAGGGCATGAGGTTCAGGGCATGAGTTTCAGGTCATGAGATTCAGGGCATGAGTTTCAGTGCAGGAACTTGAGGGGATGAGATTCAAGGCATGAGTTTCAGAGCATGAGATTCAGGGCATGAGATTCAGGGCATGATTTTCAGGGCAGGAGATTCAGGGCAGGTGTTTCAGTGCAGGAGTTTCAGGGCATGAGATTCAGGGCATGAGATTCAGGGCATGAGTTTCAGGACAGGAAATTCAGGGCATGAGTTTCAGGGCATGAGTTTCCGGGCAGGAGTTTCAGGGCATGTGATTCAGGGCGTGAGTTTCAGGATATGAGAATCATGGCATGAGTTTCAGTGCAGGAGTTTCAGGGCATGAGATTCAGGGCATGAGTTTCAGAGCATGAGATTCAGGGCATGAGATTCAGGGCATGATTTTCAGGGCAGGAGATTCAAAGCAGGTGTTTCAGTGCAGGAGTTTCAGGGCATGAGATTCAGGGCATGAGATTCAGGGCATGAGTTTCAGGACAGGAGATTCAGGGCATGAGTTTCAGGGCATGAGATTCAGGGCATGAGTTTCAGGGCATGAGTTTCAGGGCATGAGTTTCAGTGCAGGTGTTTCAGGGCATGAGATTCAGGGCATGAGTTTCAGTGCATGAGTTTGAGGGCAGGAGTTTCAAGGCATGAGATTCAGGGCATGAGTTTCAGTGCATGAGTTTGAGGGCAGGTATTTCAGGGCATGTAATTCAGGGCATGAGTTTCTGGGCAGATGATTCAGGGCATGAGTTTTAGGGCATGTGATTCAGGGCATGAGTTTCAGTGCATGAGTTTCAGGGCAGGAGTTTCAGGGTATGTGATGTAGGGCATGAGTTTCAGGGCATGAGATTCAGGGCTTGAGATTCAGGGCATGAGATTCAGGGCATGATTTTCAGGGCAGGAGATTCAGGGCAGGTGTTTCAGTGCAGGAGTTTCATGGCACGAGATTCAGGGCATGAGATTCCGGGCATGAGTTTCAGTGCATGAGTTTCAGGGCATGAGTTTCAGGGCAGGAGTTTCAGGGCATGTGATTCAAGGCGTGAGTTTCAGGACATGAGGTTCAGGGCATGAGTTTCAGGGCATGAGTTTCAGGGCAGGAGTTTTAGGGCATGTGATTCAGGGCATGAGTTTGAATGCATGAGTTTCAGGGCAGGAGTTTCAGGGTATGTGATTTAGGGCATGAGATTCCGGGCATGAGATTCAGGGCTTGAGTTTCAGGGCATGAGGTTCAGGGCATGAGTTTCAGGTCATGAGATTCAGGGCATGAGTTTCAGTGCAGGAACTTGAGGGCATGAGATTCAGGGCATGAGTTTCAGAGCATGAGATTCAGGGCTTGAGATTCAGGGCATGATTTTCAGGGCAGGAGATTCAGGGCAGGTGTTTCAGTGCAGGAGTTTCAGGGCATGAGATTCAGGGCATGAGATTCAGGGCATGAGTTTCAGGACAGGAAATTCAGGGCATGAGTTTCAGGGCATGAGTTTCAGGGCAGGAGTTTCAGGGCATGTGATTCAGGGCGTGAGTTTCAGGATATGAGATTCATGGCATGAGTTTCAGTGCAGGAGTTTCAGGGCATGAGATTCAGGGCTTGAGTTTCAGGGCATGAGGTTCAGGGCATGAGTTTCAGGTCATGAGATTCAGGGCATGAGTTTCAGTGCAGGAACTTGAGGGGATGAGATTCAGGGCATGAGTTTCAGAGCATGAGATTCAGGGCATGAGATTCAGGGCATGATTTTCAGGGCAGGAGATTCAGGGCAGGTGTTTCAGTGCAGGAGTTTCAGGGCATGAGATTCAGGGCATGAGATTCAGGGCATGAGTTTCAGGACAGGAAATTCAGGGCATGAGTTTCAGGGCATGAGTTTCCGGGCAGGAGTTTCAGGGCATGTGATTCAGGGCGTGAGTTTCAGGATATGAGAATCATGGCATGAGTTTCAGTGCAGGAGTTTCAGGGCATGAGATTCAGGGCATGAGTTTCAGAGCATGAGATTCAGGGCATGAGATTCAGGGCATGAGATTCAGGGCATGAGTTTCAGGACAGGAGATTCAGGGCATGAGTTTCAGGGCATGAGTTTCAGGGCATGAGATTCAGGGCAGGAGATTCAGGGCAGGTGTTTCAGTGCAGGAGTTTCAGGGCACGAGATTCAGGGCATGAGATTCAGGGCATGAGTTTCAGGGCATGAGTTTCAGGGCATGAGTTTCAGGGCAGGAGTTTAAGGGCATGTGATTCAAGGCGTGAGTTTCAGGATATGAGTTTCATGGCATGAGTTTCAGTGCAGGTGTTTCAGGGCATGAGATTCAGGGCATGAGTTTCAGTGCATGAGTTTGAGGGCAGGAGTTTCAAGGCATGAGATTCAGGGCATGAGTTTCAGTGCATGAGTTTGAGGGCAGGAGTTTCAGGGCATGAGATTCAGGGCATGAGTTTCAGGGCATGAGATTCAGGGCAGTTATTTCAGGGCATGTAATTCAGGGCATGAGTTTCTGGGCAGATGATTCAGGGCATGAGTTTTAGGGCATGTGATTCAGGGCATGAGTTTCAGTGCATGAGTTTCAGGGCAGGATTTTCAGGGTATGTGATGTAGGGCATGAGTTTCAGGGCATGAGATTCAGGGCTTGAGATTCAGGGCATGAGTTTCAGAGCATGAGATTCAGGGCATGAGATTCAGGGCATGATTTTCAGGGCAGGAGATTCAGGGCAGGTGTTTCAGTGCAGGAGTTTCATGGCACGAGATTCAGGGCATGAGATTCCGGGCATGAGTTTCAGGGCATGAGTTTCAGGGCAGGAGTTTCAGGGCATGTGATTCAAGGCGTGAGTTTCAGGACATGAGGTTCAGGGCATGAGTTTCAGGGCATGAGTTTCAGGGCAGGAGTTTTAGGGCATGTGATTCAGGGCATGAGTTTGAATGCATGAGTTTCAGGGCAGGAGTTTCAGGGTATGTGATTTAGGGCATGAGATTCCGGGCATGAGATTCAGGGCTTGAGTTTCAGGGCATGAGGTTCAGGGCATGAGTTTCAGGTCATGAGATTCAGGGCATGAGTTTCAGTGCAGGAACTTGAGGGCATGAGATTCAGGGCATGAGTTTCAGAGCATGAGATTCAGGGCTTGAGATTCAGGGCATGATTTTCAGTGCAGGAGTTTCAGGGCATGACATTCAGGGCATGAGATTCAGGGCATGAGTTTCAGGACAGGAAATTCAGGGCATGAGTTTCAGGGCATGAGTTTCAGGGCAGGAGTTTCAGGGCATGTGATTCAGGGCGTGAGTTTCAGGATATGAGATTCATGGCATGAGTTTCAGTGCAGGAGTTTCAGGGCATGAGATTCAGTGCTTGAGTTTCAGGGCATGAGGTTCAGGGCATGAGTTTCAGGTCATGAGATTCAGGGCATGAGTTTCAGTGCAGGAACTTGAGGGGATGAGATTCAGGGCATGAGTTTCAGAGCATGAGATTCAGGGCATGAGATTCAGGGCATGATTTTCAGGGCAGGAGATTCAGGGCAGGTGTTTCAGTGCAGGAGTTTCAGGGCATGAGATTCAGGGCATGAGATTCAGGGCATGAGTTTCAGGACAGGAAATTCAGGGCATGAGTTTCAGGGCATGAGTTTCCGGGCAGGAGTTTCAGGGCATGTGATTCAGGGCGTGAGTTTCAGGATATGAGATTCATGGCATGAGTTTCAGTGCAGGAGTTTCAGGGCATGAGATTCAGGGCATGAGTTTCAGAGCATGAGATTCAGGGCATGAGAATTCAGGGCATGATTTTCAGGGCAGGAGATTCAGGGCAGGTGTTTCAGTGCAGGAGTTTCAGAGCATGAGATTCAGGGCATGAGATTCAGGGCATGAGTTTCAGGACAGGAGATTCAGGTCATGAGTTTCAGGGCATGAGTTTCAGGGCATGAGATTCAGGGCAGGAGATTCAGGGCAGGTGTTTCAGTGCAGGAGTTTCAGGGCACGAGATTCAGGGCATGAGATTCAGGGCGTGAGTTTCAGGGCATGAGTTTCAGGGCATGAGTTTCAGGGCAGGAGTTTAAGGGCATGTGATTCAAGGCGTGAGTTTCAGGATATGAGTTTCATGGCATGAGTTTCAGTGCAGGTGTTTCAGGGCATGAGATTCAGGGCATGAGTTTCAGTGCATGAGTTTGAGGGCAGGAGTTTTAAGGCATGAGATTCAGGGCATGAGTTTCAGTGCATGAGTTTGAGGGCAGGAGTTTCAGGGCATGAGATTCAGGGCATGAGTTTCAGGGCATGAGATTCAGGGCAGGTATTTCAGGGCATGTAATTCAGGGCATGAGTTTCTGGGCAGATGATTCAGGGCATGAGTTTTAGGGCATGTGATTCAGGGCATGAGTTTCAGTGCATGAGTTTCAGGGCAGGAGTTTCAGGGTATGTGATGTAGGGCATGAGTTTCAGGGCATGAGATTCAGGGCTTGAGATTCAGGGCATGAGTTTCAGAGCATGAGATTCAGGGCATGAAATTCAGGGCATGATTTTCAGGGCAGGAGATTCAGGGCAGGTGTTTCAGTGCAGGAGTTTCATGGCACGAGATTCAGGGCATGAGATTCCGGGCATGAGTTTCAGGGCATGAGTTTCAGGGCAGGAGTTTCAGGGCATGTGATTCAAGGCGTGAGTTTCAGGATATGAGATTCATGGCATGAGTTTCAGTGCAGGTGTTTCAGGGCATGAGATTCAGGGCATGAGTTTCAGTGCATGAGTTTGAGGGCAGGAGTTTCAGGGCATGAGATTCAGGGCATGAGTTTCAGGGCATGAGATTCAGGGCAGGTATTTCAGGGCATGTAATTCAGGGCATGAGTTTCTGGGCAGATGATTCAGGGCATGAGTTTTAGGGCATGTGATTCAGGGCATGAGTTTCAGTGCATGAGTTTCAGGGCAGGAGTTTCAGGGTATGTGATTTAGGGCATGAGTTTCAGGGCATGAGATTCAGGGCTTGAGTTTCAGGGCATGAGGTTCAGTGCAGGAGTTTCAGGACATGAGATTCAGGGCATGAGTTTCAGTGCAGTAACTTGAGGTCATGAGATTCAGTGCACGAGTTTCAGAGCGTGAGATTCAGGGCATGAGATTCAGGGCATGAGTTTCAGGGCAGGAGATTCAGGGCAGGTGTTTCAGTGCAGGAGTTTCAGGGCATGAGATTCAGGACATGAGATTCCGGGCATGAGTTTTAGGACAGGAGATTCAGGGCATGAGTTTCAGGGCATGAGTTTCAGGGCATGAGTTTCAGGGCAGGAGTTTCAGGGCATGTAATTCAGGGCGTGAGTTTCAGGATATGAGATTCATGGCATGATTTTCAGTGCAGGAGTTTCAGGGCATGAGATTCAGGGCATGTGTTTCAGGGCATGAGATTCAGGGCAGGTATTTCAGGGCATGTAATTCAGGGCATGAGTTTCTGGGCAGATGATTCAGGGCATGAGTTTTAAGGCATGTGATTCAGGGCATGAGTTTCAGGGCATGAGTTTCAGGGCAGGAGTTTCAGGGCATGTGATTCAGGGCGTGAGTTTCAGGATATGAGATTCATGGCATGAGTTTCAGTGCAGGAGTTTCAGGGCATGAGATTCAGGGCATGAGTTTCAGAGCATGAGATTCAGGGCATGAGATTCAGGGCATGATTATCAGGGCAGGAGATTCAGGGCAGGTGTTTCAGTGCAGGAGTTTCAGGGCATGAGATTCAGGGCATGAGATTCAGGGCATGAGTTTCAGGACAGGAGATTCAGGGCATGAGTTTCAGGGCATGAGTTTCAGGGCATGAGATTCAGGACATGAGATTCAGGGCTTCATTTTCAGGGCAGGAGATTCAGGGCAGGTGTTTCAGTGCAGGAGTTTCAGGGCACGAGATTCAGGGCATGAGATTCAGGGCATGAGTTTCAGTGCATGAGTTTGAGGGCAGGAGTTTCAAGGCATGAGATTCAGGGCATGAGTTTCAGTGCATGAGTTTGAGGGCAGGAGTTTCAGGGCATGAGATTAAGGGCATGAGTTTCAGGGCATGAGATTCAGGGCAGGTATTTCAGGGCATGTAATTCAGGGCATGAGTTTCTGGGCAGATGATTCAGGGCATGAGTTTTAGGGCATGTGATTCAGGGCATGAGTTTCAGTGCATGAGTTTCAGGGCAGGAGTTTCAGGGTATGTGATGTAGGGCATGAGTTTCAGGGCATGAGATTCAGGGCTTGATTCAGGGCATGAGTTTCAGAGCATGAGATTCAGGGCATGAGATTCAGGGCATGATTTTCAGGGCAGGAGATTCAGGGCAGGTGTTTCAGTGCAGGAGTTTCAGGGCATGCGATTCAGGGCATGAGATTCAGGGCATGAGTTTCAGGACAGGAAATTCAGGGCATGAGTTTCAGGGCATGAGTTTCAGGGCAGGAGTTTCAGGGCATGTGATTCAGGGCGTGAGTTTCAGGATATGAGATTCATGGCATGAGTTTCAGTGCAGGAGTTTCAGGGCATGAGATTCAGGGCATGAGTTTCAGGGCATGAGATTCAGGGCAGGTATTTCAGGGCATGTAATTCAGGGCATGATTTTCTGGGCAGATGATTCAGGGCAGGAATTTTAGGGCATGTGATTCAGGGCATGAGTTTCAGTGCATGAGTTTCAGGGCAGTAGTTTCAGGGTGTGTGATTTAGGGCATGAGATTCAGGGCTTGAGTTTCAGGGCATGAGATTCAGGGCATGAGTTTCAGTGCATGAGTTTGAGGGCAGGAGTTTCAGGGCATGAGATTCAGGGCATGAGTTTCAGGGCATGAGATTCAGGGCAGGTATTTCAGGGCATGTAATTCAGGGCATGAGTTTCTGGGCAGATGATTCAGGGCAGGAGTTTTAGGGCATGAGATTCAGGGCATGAGATTCAGGGCATGAGTTTCAGGGCATGAGATTCAGGGCAGGTATTTCAGGGCATGTAATTCAGGGCATGATTTTCTGGGCAGATGATTCAGGGCAGGAATTTTAGGGCATGTGATTCAGGGCATGAGTTTCAGTGCATGAGTTTCAGGGCAGTAGTTTCAGGGTATGTGATTTTGGGCATGAGTTTCAGGGCATGAGATTCAGGGCTTGAGTTTCAGGGCATGAGGTTCAGGGCATGAGTTTCAGGGCATGAGTTTCAGGGCAGGAGTTTTAGGGCATGTGATTCAGGGCATGAGTTTGAGTGCATGAGTTTCAGGGCAGGAGTTTCAGGGTATGTGATTTAGGGCATGAGATTCAGGTCATGAGATTCAGGGCATGAGTTTCAATGCAGGAACTTGAGGGCATGAGATTCAGGGCATGAGTTTCAGGGCATGATTTTCAGGGCAGGAGATTCATGGCAGGTGTTTCAGTGCAGGAGTTTCAGGGCATGAGATTCAGGGCATGAGATTCAGGGCATGAGTTTCAGGACAGGAAATTCAGGGCATGAGTTTCAGGGCATGAGTTTCAGAGCAGGAGTTTCAGGGCATGTGATTCAGGGCGTGAGTTTCAGGATATGAGATTCATGGCATGAGTTTCAGTGCAGGAGTTTCAGGGCATGAGATTCAGGGCTTGAGTTTCAGGGCATGAGGTTCAGGGCATGAGTTTCAGGTCATGAGATTCAGGGCATGAGTTTCAGTGCAGGAACTTGAGGGGATGAGATTCAGGGCATGAGTTTCAGAGCATGAGATTCAGGGCATGAGATTCAGGGCATGATTTTCAGGGCAGGAGATTCAGGGCAGGTGTTTCAGTGCAGGAGTTTCAGGGCATGCGATTCAGGGCATGAGATTCAGGGCATGAGTTTCAGGACAGGAAATTCAGGGCATGAGTTTCAGGGCATGAGTTTCAGGGCAGGAGTTTCAGGGCATGTGATTCAGGGCGTGAGTTTCAGGATATGAGATTCATGGCATGAGTTTCAGTGCAGGAGTTTCAGGGCATGAGATTCAGGGCATGAGTTTCAGAGCATGAGATTCAGGGCATGAGATTCAGGGCATGATTTTCAGGGCAGGAGATTCAGGGCAGGTGTTTCAGTGCAGGAGTTTCAGGGCATGAGATTCAGGGCATGAGATTCAGGGCATGAGTTTCAGGACAGGAGATTCAGGGCATGAGTTTCAGGGCATGAGTTTCAGGGCACGAGATTCAGGGCATGAGATTCAGGGCTTCATTTTCAGGGCAGGAGATTCAGGGCAGGTGTTTCAGTGCAGGAGTTTCAGGGCACGAGATTCAGGGCATGAGATTCAGGGCATGAGTTTCAGGGCATGAGTTTCAGGGCATGAGTTTCAGGGCAGGAGTTTCAGGGCATGTGATTCAAGGCGTGAGTTTCAGGATATGAGATTCATGGCATGAGTTTCAGTGCAGGTGTTTCAGGGCATGAGATTCAGGGCATGAGTTTCAGTGCATGAGTTTGAGGGCAGGAGTTTCAAGGCATGAGATTCAGGGCATGAGTTTCAGTGCATGAGTTTGAGGGCAGGAGTTTCAGGGCATGAGATTCAGGGCATGAGTTTCAGGGCATGAGATTCAGGGCAGGTATTTCAGGGCATGTAATTGAGGGCATGAGTTTCTGGGCAGATGATTCAGGGCATGAGTTTTAGGGCATGTGATTCAGGGCATGAGTTTCAGTGCATGAGTTTCAGGGCAGGAGTTTCAGGGTATGTGATGTAGGGCATGAGTTTCAGGGCATGAGATTCAGGGCTTGAGAATCAGGGCATGAGTTTCAGAGCATGAGATTCAGGGCATGAGATTCAGGGCATGATTTTCAGGGCATGAGATTCAGGGCATGAGTTTCAGGACAGGAGATTCAGGGCATGAGTTTCAGGGCATGAGTTTCAGAGCATGAGATTCAGGGCATGAGATTCAGGGCTTCATTTTCAGGGCAGGAGATTCAGGGCAGGTGTTTCAGTGCAGGAGTTTCATGGCACGAGATTCAGGGCATGAGGTTCCGGGCATGAGTTTCAGGGCATGAGTTTCAGGGCATGAGTTTCTGGGCAGATGATTCAGGGCATGAGTTTTAGGGCATGTGATTCAGGGCATGAGTTTCAGTGCATGAGTTTCAGGGCAGGAGTTTCAGGGTATGTGATTTAGGGCATGAGTTTCAGGGCATGAGATTCAGGGCTTGAGTTTCAGGGCATGAGGTTCAGGGCATGAGTTTCAGGGCATGAGATTCAGGGCTTGAGTTTCAGTGCAGGAACTTGAGGGCATGAGATTCAGTGCACGAGTTTCAGAGCATGAGATTCAGGGCATGAGATTCAGGTCATGATTTTCAAGGCAGGAGATTCATGGCAGGTGTTTCAGTGCAGGAGTTTCTGGACATGAGATTCAGGGCATGAGTTTCAGTGCAGTAACTTGAGGTCATGAGATTCAGTGCACGAGTTTCAGAGCGTGAGATTCAGGGCATGAGATTCAGGGCATGAGTTTCAGTGCAGGAGATTCAGGGCATGAGATTCAGGGCATGAGATTCAGGGCATGAGTTTCAGGACAGGAAATTCAGGGCATGAGTTTCAGGGCATGAGTTTCAGGGCAGGAGTTTCAGGGCATGTGATTCAGGGCGTGAGTTTCAGGATATGAGATTCATGGCATGAGTTTCAGTGCAGGAGTTTCAGGGCATGAGATTCAGGGCATGAGTTTCAGAGCATGAGATTCAGGGCATGAGATTCAGGGCATGATTATCAGGGCAGGAGATTCAGGGCAGGTGTTTCAGTGCAGGAGTTTCAGGGCATGAGATTCAGGGCATGAGATTCAGGGCATGAGTTTCAGGACAGGAGATTCAGGGCATGAGTTTCAGGGCATGAGTTTCAGGGCATGAGATTCAGGACATGAGATTCAGGGCTTCATTTTCAGGGCAGGAGATTCAGGGCAGGTGTTTCAGTGCAGGAGTTTCAGGGCACGAGATTCAGGGCATGAGATTCAGGGCATGAGTTTCAGTGCATGAGTTTGAGGGCAGGAGTTTCAAGGCATGAGATTCAGGGCATGAGTTTCAGTGCATGAGTTTGAGGGCAGGAGTTTCAGGGCATGAGATTAAGGGCATGAGTTTCAGGGCATGAGATTCAGGGCAGGTATTTCAGGGCATGTAATTCAGGGCATGAGTTTCTGGGCAGATGATTCAGGGCATGAGTTTTAGGGCATGTGATTCAGGGCATGAGTTTCAGTGCATAAGTTTCAGGGCAGGAGTTTCAGGGTATGTGATGTAGGGCATGAGTTTCAGGGCATGAGATTCAGGGCTTGATTCAGGGCATGAGTTTCAGAGCATGAGATTCAGGGCATGAGATTCAGGGCATGATTTTCAGGGCAGGAGATTCAGGGCAGGTGTTTCAGTGCAGGAGTTTCAGGGCATGAGATTCAGGGCATGAGATTCAGGGCATGAGTTTCAGGACAGGAGATTCAGGGCATGAGTTTCAGGGCATGAGTTTCAGGGCATGAGATTCAGGGCATGAGATTCAGGGCTTCATTTTCAGGGCAGGAGATTCAGGGCAGGTGTTTCAGTGCAGGAGTTTCAGGGCACGAGATTCAGGGCATGAGATTCAGGGCATGAGTTTCAGGGCATGAGTTTCAGGGCATGAGTTTCAGGGCAGGAGTTTCAGGGCATGTGATTCAAGGCGTGAGTTTCCGGATATGAGATTCATGGCATGAGTTTCAGTGCAGGTGTTTCAGGGCATGAGATTCAGGGCATGAGTTTCAGTGCATGAGTTTGAGGGCAGGAGTTTCAAGGCATGAGATTCAGGGCATGAGTTTCAGTGCATGAGTTTGAGGGCAGGAGTTTCTGGGCATGAGATTCAGGGCATGAGTTTCAGGGCATGAGATTCAGGGCAGGTATTTCAGGGCATGTAATTCAGGGCATGAGTTTCTGGGCAGATGATTCAGGGCTTGAGTTTCAGTGCAGGAACTTGAGGGCATGAGATTCAGTGCACGAGTTTCAGGGCATGCGATTCAGGGCTTGAGTTTCAGGGCATGAGGTTCAGGGCATGAGTTTCAGGGCATGAGATTCAGGGCTTGAGTTTCAGTGCAGGAACTTGAGCGCATGAGATTCAGTGCACGAGTTTCAGAGCATGAGATTCAGGGCATGAGATTCAGGTCATGATTTTCAAGGCAGGAGATTCAGGGCAGGTGTTTCAGTGCAGGAGTTTCAGGACATGAGATTCAGGGCATGAGTTTCAGTGCAGTAACTTGAGGTCATGAGATTCAGTGCACGAGATTCAGAGCGTGAGATTCAGGGCATGAGATTCAGGGCATGCGTTTCAGGGCATGAAATTCAGGGCAGGTGTTTCAGTGCAGGAGTTTCAGGGCATGAGATTCAGGACATGAGATTCAGGGCATGAGTTTTAGGACAGGAGATTCAGGGCATGAGTTTCAGGGCATGAGTTTCAGGGCATGAGTTTCAGGTCATGAGATTCAGGGCATGAGTTTCGGTGCAGGAACTTGAGGTCATGAGATTCAGTGCACGAGTTTCAGAGCGTGAGATTCAGGGCATGAGATTCAGGGCATGAGTTTCAGTGCAGGAGATTCAGGGCATGAGATTCAGGGCATGAGATTCAGGGCATGAGTTTCAGGACAGGAAATTCAGGGCATGAGTTTCAGGGCATGAGTTTCAGGGCAGGAGTTTCAGGGCATGTGATTCAGGGCGTGAGTTTCAGGATATGAGATTCATGGCATGAGTTTCAGTGCAGGAGTTTCAGGGCATGAGATTCAGGGCATGAGTTTCAGAGCATGAGATTCAGGGCATGAGATTCAGGGCATGATTTTCAGGGCAGGAGATTCAGGGCAGGTGTTTCAGTGCAGGAGTTTCAGGGCATGAGAATCAGGGCATGAGATTCAGGGCATGAGTTTCAGGACAGGAAATTCAGGGCATGAGTTTCAGGGCAGGAGTTTCAGGGCATGTGATTCAGGGCGTGAGTTTCAGGATATGAGATTCATGGCATGAGTTTCAGTGCAGGAGTTTCAGGGCATGAGATTCAGGGCATGAGTTTCAGAGCATGAGATTCAGGGCATGAGATTCAGGGCATGATTTTCAGGGCAGGAGATTCAGGGCAGGTGTTTCAGTGCAGGAGTTTCAGGGCATGAGATTCAGGGCATGAGATTCAGGGCATGAGTTTCAGGACAGGAGATTCAGGGCTTGAGTTTCAGGGCATGAGTTTCAGGGCATGAGATTCAGGGCATGAGATTCAGGACTTCATTTACAGGGCAGGAGATTCAGGGCAGGTGTTTCAGTGCAGGAGTTTCAGGGCACGAGATTCAGTGCATGAGATTCAGGGCATGAGTTTCAGGGCATGAGTTTCAGGGCATGAGTTTCAGGGCAGGAGTTTCAGGGCATGTGATTCAAGGCGTGAGTTTCAGGGCATGAGATTCAGGGCATGAGTTTCAGTGTATGAGTTTGAGGGCAGGAGTTTCAAGGCATGAGATTCAGGGCATGAGTTTCAGTGCATGAGTTTGAGGGCAGGAGTTTCAGGGCATGAGATTAAGGGCATGAGTTTCAGGGCATGAGATTCAGGGCAGGTATTTCAGGGCATGTAATTCAGGGCATGAGTTTCTGGGCAGATGATTCAGGGCATGAGTTTTAGGGCATGTGATTTAGGGCATGAGTTTCAGTGCATGAGTTTAAGGGCAGGAGTTTCAGTGCAGGAGTTTCAGGGCATGAGATTCAGGACATGAGATTCAGGGCATGAGTTTTAGGACAGGAGATTCAGGGCATGAGTTTCAGGGCATGAGTTTCAGGGCATGAGTTTCAGGTCATGAGATTCAGGGCATGAGTTTCGGTGCAGGAACTTGAGGTCATGAGATTCAGTGCACGAGTTTCAGAGCGTGAGATTCAGGGCATGAGATTCAGGGCATGAGTTTCAGTGCAGGAGATTCAGGGCATGAGATTCAGGGCATGAGATTCAGGGCATGAGTTTCAGGACAGGAAATTCAGGGCATGAGTTTCAGGGCATGAGTTTCAGGGCAGGAGTTTCAGGGCATGTGATTCAGGGCGTGAGTTTCAGGATATGAGATTCTTGGCATGAGTTTCAGTGCAGGAGTTTCAGGGCATGAGATTCAGGGCATGAGTTTCAGAGCATGAGATTCAGGGCATGAGATTCAGGGCATGATTTTCAGGGCAGGAGATTCAGGGCAGGTGTTTCAGTGCAGGAGTTTCAGGGCATGAGATTCAGGGCATGAGATTCAGGGCATGAGTTTCAGGACAGGAAATTCAGGGCATGAGTTTCAGGGCAGGAGTTTCAGGGCATGTGATTCAGGGCGTGAGTTTCAGGATATGAGATTCATGGCATGAGTTTCAGTGCAGGAGTTTCAGGGCATGAGATTCAGGGCATGAGTTTCAGAGCATGAGATTCAGGGCATGAGATTCAGGGCATGATTTTCAGGGCAGGAGATTCAGGGCAGGTGTTTCAGTGCAGGAGTTTCAGGGCATGAGATTCAGGGCATGAGATTCAGGGCATGAGTTTCAGGACAGGAGATTCAGGGCTTGAGTTTCAGGGCATGAGTTTCAGGGCATGAGATTCAGGGCATGAGATTCAGGACTTCATTTACAGGGCAGGAGATTCAGGGCAGGTGTTTCAGTGCAGGAGTTTCAGGGCACGAGATTCAGTGCATGAGATTCAGGGCATGAGTTTCAGGGCATGAGTTTCAGGGCATGAGTTTCAGGGCAGGAGTTTCAGGGCATGTGATTCAAGGCGTGAGTTTCAGGGCATGAGATTCAGGGCATGAGTTTCAGTGTATGAGTTTGAGGGCAGGAGTTTCAAGGCATGAGATTCAGGGCATGAGTTTCAGTGCATGAGTTTGAGGGCAGGAGTTTCAGGGCATGAGATTAAGGGCATGAGTTTCAGGGCATGAGATTCAGGGCAGGTATTTCAGGGCATGTAATTCAGGGCATGAGTTTCTGGGCAGATGATTCAGGGCATGAGTTTTAGGGCATGTGATTCAGGGCATGAGTTTCAGTGCATGAGTTTAAGGGCAGGAGTTTCAGGGTATGTGATGTAGGGCATGAGTTTCAGGGCATGAGTTTCAGAGCATGAGATTCAGGGCATGAGATTCAGGGCATGATTTTCAGGGCAGGAGATTCAGGGCAGGTGTTTCAGTGCAGGAGTTTCAGGGCATGAGATTCAGGGCATGAGATTCAGGGCATGAGTTTCAGGACAGGAGATTCAGGGCATGAGTTTCAGGGCATGAGTTTTAGGGCATGAGATTCAGGGCATGAGATTCAGGGCTTCATTTTCAGGGCAGGAGATTCAGGGCAGGTGTTTCAGTGCAGGAGTTTCAGGGCACGAGATTCAGGGCATGAGATTCAGGGCATGAGTTTCAGGGCATGAGTTTCAGGGCAGGAGTTTCAGGGCATGTGATTCAAGGCGTGAGTTTCAGGATATGAGATTCATGGCATGAGTTTCAGTGCAGGTGTTTCAGGGCATGAGATTCAGGGCATGAGTTTCAGTGCATGATTTTGAGGGCAGGAGTTTCTGGGCATGAGATTCAGGGCATGAGTTTCAGTGCATGAGATTCAGGGCAGGTATTTCAGGGCATGTAATTCAGGGCATGAGTTTCTGGGCAGATGATTCAGGGCTTGAGTTTCAGTGCAGGAACTTGAGGGCATGAGATTCAGTGCACGAGTTTCAGAGCATGAGATTCAGGGCATGAGATTCAGGTCATGATTTTCAAGGCAGGAGATTCAGGGCAGGTGTTTCAGTGCAGGGGTTTCAGGGCATGAGATTCAGGACATGAGATTCAGGGCATGAGTTTTAGGACAGGAGATTCAGGGCATGAGTTTCAGGGCATGAGTTTCAGGGCATGAGTTTCAGGGCAGGAGTTTCAGGGCATGTAATTCAGGGCGTGAGTTTCAGGATATGAGATTCATGGCATGAGTTTCAGTGCAGGAGTTTCAGGGCATGAGATTCAGGGCATGAGTTTCAGGGCATGAGATTCAGGGCAGGTATTTCAGGGCATGTAATTCAGGGCATGAGTTTCTGGGCAGATGATTCAGGGCATGAGTTTTAGGGCATGTGATTCAGGGCATGAGATTCAGTGCATGAGTTTCAGGGCAGGAGTTTCAGGGTATGTGATTCAGGGCATGAGTTTCTGGGCAGATGATTCAGGGCAGGAATTTTAGGGCATGTGTTTCAGGGCAGGAATTTTAGGGCATGTGATTCAGGGCATGAGTTTCAGTGCAGGAGTTTCAGGGCATGAGATTCAGGGCATGAGATTCAGGGCATGAGTTTCAGGACAGGAGATTCAGGGCATGAGTTTCAGGGCATGAGTTTTAGGGCATGAGATTCAGGGCATGAGATTCAGGGCTTCATTTTCAGGGCAGGAGATTCAGGGCAGGTGTTTCAGTGCAGGAGTTTCAGGGCACGAGATTCAGGGCATGAGATTCAGGGCATGAGTTTCAGGGCATGAGTTTCAGGGCAGGAGTTTCAGGGCATGTGATTCAAGGCGTGAGTTTCAGGATATGAGATTCATGGCATGAGTTTCAGTGCAGGTGTTTCAGGGCATGAGATTCAGGGCATGAGTTTCAGTGCATGATTTTGAGGGCAGGAGTTTCTGGGCATGAGATTCAGGGCATGAGTTTCAGTGCATGAGATTCAGGGCAGGTATTTCAGGGCATGTAATTCAGGGCATGAGTTTCTGGGCAGATGATTCAGGGCATGAGTTTTAGGGCATGTGATTCAGGGCATGAGTTTCAGTGCATGAGTTTCAGGGCAGGAGTTTCAGGGTATGTGATGTAGGGCATGAGTTTCAGGGCATGAGATTCAGGGCTTGAGATTCAGGGCATGAGATTCAGGGCATGAGTTTCAGGGCATGAGTTTCAGGGCAGGAGTTTCTGGGCATGTGATTCAAGGCGTGAGTTTCAGGATATGAGATTCATGGCATGAGTTTCAGTGCAGGTGTTTCAGGGCATGAGATTCAGGGCATGAGTTTCAGTGCATGAGTTTGAGGGCAGGAGTTTCAAGGCATGAGATTCAGGGCATGAGTTTCAGTGCATGAGTTTGAGGGCAGGAGTTTCAGGGCATGAGATTCAGGCCATGAGTTTCAGGGCATGATATTCAGGGCAGGTATTTCAGGGCATGTAATTCAGGGCATGAGTTTCTGGGCCGATGATTCAGGGCATGAGTTTTAGGGCATGTGATTCAGGGCATGAGTTTCAGTGCATGAGTTTCAGGGCAGGAGTTTCAGGGTATGTGATTTAGGGCATGAGTTTCAGGGCATGAGATTCAGGGCTTGAGTTTCAGGGCATGAGGTTCAGGGCATGAGTTTCAGGGCATGAGATTCAGGGCTTGAGTTTCAGTGCAGGAACTTGAGGGCATGAGATTCAGTGCACGAGTTTCAGAGCATGAGATTCAGGGCATGAGATTCAGGTCATGATTTTCAAGGCAGGAGATTCAGGGCAGGTGTTTCAGTGCAGGAGTTTCAGGACATGAGATTCAGGGCATGAGTTTCAGTGCAGTAACTTGAGGTCATGAGATTCAGTGCACGAGATTCAGAGCGTGAGATTCAGGGCATGAGATTCAGGGCATGCGTTTCAGGGAATGAAATTCAGGGCAGGTGTTTCAGTGCAGGAGTTTCAGGGCATGAGATTCAGGACATGAGATTCAGGGCATGAGTTTTAGGACAGGAGATTCAGGGCATGAGTTTCAGGGCATGAGTTTCAGGGTATGAGTTTCAGGGCAGGAGTTTCAGGGCATGTAATTCAGGGCGTGAGTTTCAGGATATGAGATTCATGGCATGAGTTTCAGTGCAGGAGTTTCAGGGCATGAGATTCAGGGCATGAGTTTCAGGGCATGAGATTCAGAGCAGGTATTTCAGGGCATGTAATTCAGGGCATGAGTTTCTGGGCAGATGATTCAGGGCATGAGTTTTAGGGCATGTGATTCAGGGCATGAGTTTCAGTGCATGAGTTTCAGGGCAGGAGTTTCAGGGTATGTGATTTAGGGCATGAGTTTCAGGGCATGAGATTCAGGGCTTGAGTTTCAGGGCATGAGGTTCAGGGCATGAGTTTCAGGGCATGAGATTCAGGGCATGAGATTCAGGGCTGGTGTTTCAGTGCAGGAGTTTCAGGGCATGAGATTCAGGGCATGAGATTCAGGGCATGAGTTTCAGGGCATGAGATTCAGGGCAGGTATTTCAGGGCATGTAATTCAGGGCATGAGTTTCTGGGCAGATGATTCAGGGCAAAAATTTTAGGGCATGTGATTCAGGGCATGTAATTCAGGGCATGACTTTCTGGGCAGATGATTCAGGGCAGGAATTTTAAGGCATGTGATTCAGGGCATGAGTTTCAGTGCATGAGTTTCAGGGCAGTAGTTTCAGGGTATGTGATTTAGGGGTATGAGTTTCAGGGCATGAGATTCAGGGCAGGTGTTTCAGTGCAGGAGTTTCATGGCATGAGATTCAGAGCATGAGATTCAGGGCATGAGTTTTAGGACAGGAGATTCAGGGCATGAGATTCAGGGCATGAGTTTCAGGGCAGGAGTTTCAGGGCATGTAATTCAGGGCGTGAGTTTCAGGATATGAGATTCATGGCATGAGTTTCAGGGCATGAGATTCAGGGCAGGTATTTCAGGGTATGTAATTCAGGGCATGAGTTTCTGGGCAGATGATTCAGGGCAGGAGTTTTAGGGCATGTGATTCAGGGCATGAGTTTCAGTGCATGAGTTTCAGTGCACGAGGTTCAGGGCATGAGATTCAGGGCATGAGTTTCAGGGCATGAGATTCAGGGCAGGTTTTTCAGGGCATGTAATTCAGGGCATGAGTTTCTGGGCAGAAGATTCAGGGCAGGAGTTTTAGGCATGTGATTCAGGGCATGAGTTTCAGTGCATGAGATTCAGGGCAAGAGTTTCAGGGCATGAGATTCAGGGCTTGAATTTCAGGGCATGAGTTTCAGGGCATGAGATTCAGGGCATGAGTTTCAGTGCAGGAACTTGAGGGCATGAGATTCAGTGCACGAGTTTTAGAGCATGAGATTCAGGGCTTCATTTTCAGGGCAGGAGATTCAGGGCAGGTGTTTCAGTGCAGGAGTTTCAGGGCACGAGATTCAGGGCATGAGATTCAGGGCATGAGTTTCAGGGCATGAGTTTCAGGGCATGAGTTTCAGGGCAGGAGTTTCAGGGCATGTGATTCAAGGCGTGAGTTTCAGGATATGAGATTCATGGCAGGAGTTTCAGGGTATGTGATTTAGGGCATGAGTTTCAGGGCATGAGGTTCAGGGCATGAGTTTCAGGGCATGAGATTCAGGGCATGAGATTCAGGGCATGATTTTCAAGGCAGGAGATTCAGGGCAGTTGTTTCAGTGCAGGAGTTTCAGGGCATGAGATTCAGGCCAGATATTTCAGGGCATGTAATTCACGGCATGAGTTTCTGGGCAGCTGATTCAGGGCAGGAGTTTTAGGGCATGTGATTCAGGGCATGAGTTTCAGGGCATGAGTTTCAGTGCAGGAGTTTCAGGGCATGAGATTCAGGGCATGAGTTTCAGGGCATGAGATTCAAGGCAGGTATTTCAGGGCATGTAATTCAGGGCATGAGTTTCTGTCAGATGATTCAGGGCAGGAATTTTAGGGCATGTGATTCAGGGCATGAGTTTCAGTGCATGAGTTTCAGGGCAGTAGTTTCAGGGTATGTGATTTATGGCATGAGTTTCAGGGCATGAGATTCAGGGCTTGAGTTTCAGGGCATGAGGTTCAGGGCATGAGTTTCAGGGCATGAGTTTCAGGGCAGGAGTTTTAGGGCATGTGATTCAGGGCATGAGTTTGAGTGCATGAGTTTCAGGGCAGGAGTTTCAGGGTATGTTATTTAGGGCATGAGTTTCAGGGCATGAGATTCAGGGCTTCAGTTTCAGGGCATGAGGTTCAGGGCATGAGTTTCAGGTCATGAGATTCAGGGCATGAGTTTCAGTGCAGGAACTTGAGCTCATGAGATTCAGTGCACGAGTTTCAGAGCGTGAGATTCAGGGCATGAGATTCAGGGCATGAGTTTCAGGGCAGGAGATTCAGGGCTGGTGTTTCAGTGCAGGAGTTTCAGGGCATGAGATTCAGGGCATGAGATTCAGGGCATGAGTTTTAGGACAGGAGATTCAGGCATGAGTTTCAGGGCATGAGTTTCAGGGCATGAGTTTCAGGGCAGGAGTTTCAGGGCATGTAATTCAGGGCGTGAGTTTTCAGGATATGAGATTCATGGCATGAGTTTCAGTGCAGGAGTTTCAGGGCATGAGATTCAGGGCATGAGTTTCAGGGCATGAGTTTCAGGGCATGAGATTCAGGGCAGGTATTTCAGGGCATGTAATTCAGGGCATGAGTTTCTGGGCAGATGATTCAGGGCAGGAGTTTTAGGGCATGTGATTCAGGGCATCAGTTTCAGTGCATGAGTTTCAGAGCAGGAGTTTCAGGGCATGAGATTCAGGGCATGAGTTTCTGGGCAGATGATTCAGGGCAGGAGATTTAGGGCATGTGATTCAGGGCATGAGTTTCAGGGCATGAGTTTCAGTGCATGAGTTTCAGGGCAGGAGTTTCAGGGTATGTGATTTAGGGCAAGAGATTCAGGGCATGAGTTTTAGGGCATGTGATTCAGGGCATGATTTTAGGTGCATGAGTTTCAGGGCAGGAGTTTCAGGGTATGTGATTTAGGGCATGAGTTTCAGGGCATGAGATTCAGGGCTTGAGTTTCAGGGCATGAGGTTCAGGGCATGAGTTTCAGGGCATGAGATTCAGGGCATGACTTTCAGTGTAGGAACTTGAGGGCATGAGATTCAGTGCACGAGTTTCAGAGCATGAGATTCAGGGCATGAGATCAGGGTATGATTTTCAAGGCAGAAGATTCAGGGCAGGTATTTCAGTGCAGGAGTTTCAGGGCATGAGATTCAGGGCATGAGATTCAGGGCATGAGTTTCAGGGCATGAGATTCAGGGCAGGTATTTCAGGGCATGTAATTCAGGGCATGATTTTCTGGGCAGATTATTCAGGGCAGGAATTTTAGGGCATGTGATTCAGGGCATGAGTTTCAGTGCATGAGTTTCAGGGCAGTAGTTTCAGGGTATGTGATTTAGGGCATGAGTTTCAGGGCATGAGATTCAGGGCTTGAGTTTCAGTGCATGAGGTTCAGGGCATGAGTTTCAGGGCAGGAGTTTTAGGGCATGTGTTTCAGGGCATGAGTTTGAGTGCATGAGTTTCAGGGCAGGAGTTTCAGGGTATGTGATTTAGGGCATGAGATTCCGGGCATGAGATTCAGGGCTTGAGTTTCAGGGCATGAGTTTCAGGGCATGAGTTTCAGGTCATGAGATTCAGGGCATGAGTTTCGGTGCAGGAACTTGAGGGCATGAGATTCAGGGCATGATTTTCAGAGCATGAGATTCAGGGCATGAGATTCAGGGCATGATTTTCAGGGCAGGAGATTCAGGGCAGGTGTTTCAGTGCAGGAGTTTCAGGGCATGAGATTCAGGGCATGAGATTCAGGGCATGAGTTTCAGGACAGGAAATTCAGGGCATGAGTTTCAGGGCAGGAGTTTCAGGGCATGTGATTCAGGGCGTGAGTTTCAGGATATGAGATTCATGGCATGAGTTTCAGTGCAGGAGTTTCAGGGCATGAGATTCAGGGCATGAGTTTCAGAGCATGAGATTCAGGGCATGAGATTCAGGGCATGATTTTCAGGGCAGGAGATTCAGGGCAGGTGTTTCAGTGCAGGAGTTTCAGGGCATGAGATTCAGGGCATGAGATTCAGGGCATGAGTTTCAGGACAGGAGATTCAGGGCTTGAGTTTCAGGGCATGAGTTTCAGGGCATGAGATTCAGGGCATGAGATTCAGGACTTCATTTACAGGGCAGGAGATTCAGGGCAGGTGTTTCAGTGCAGGAGTTTCAGGGCACGAGATTCAGTGCATGAGATTCAGGGCATGAGTTTCAGGGCATGAGTTTCAGGGCATGTGATTCAAGGCGTGAGTTTCAGGGCATGAGATTCAGGGCATGAGTTTCAGTGCATGAGTTTGAGGGCAGGAGTTTCAAGGCATGAGATTCAGGGCATGAGTTTCAGTGCATGAGTTTGAGGGCAGGAGTTTCAGGGCATGAGATTAAGGGCATGAGTTTCAGGGCATGAGATTCAGGGCAGGTATTTCAGGGCATGTAATTCAGGGCATGAGTTTCTGGGCAGATGATTCAGGGCATGAGTTTTAGGGCATGTGATTCAGGGCATGAGTTTCAGTGCATGAGTTTAAGGGCAGGAGTTTCAGGGTATGTGATGTAGGGCATGAGTTTCAGGGCATGAGTTTCAGAGCATGAGATTCAGGGCATGAGATTCAGGGCATGATTTTCAGGGCAGGAGATTCAGGGCAGGTGTTTCAGTGCAGGAGTTTCAGGGCATGAGATTCAGGGCATGAGATTCAGGGCATGAGTTTCAGGACAGGAGATTCAGGGCATGAGTTTCAGGGCATGAGTTTTAGGGCATGAGATTCAGGGCATGAGATTCAGGGCTTCATTTTCAGGGCAGGAGATTCAGGGCAGGTGTTTCAGTGCAGGAGTTTCAGGGCACGAGATTCAGGGCATGAGATTCAGGGCATGAGTTTCAGGGCATGAGTTTCAGGGCAGGAGTTTCAGGGCATGTGATTCAAGGCGTGAGTTTCAGGATATGAGATTCATGGCATGAGTTTCAGTGCAGGTGTTTCAGGGCATGAGATTCAGGGCATGAGTTTCAGTGCATGATTTTGAGGGCAGGAGTTTCTGGGCATGAGATTCAGGGCATGAGTTTCAGTGCATGAGATTCAGGGCAGGTATTTCAGGGCATGTAATTCAGGGCATGAGTTTCTGGGCAGATGATTCAGGGCTTGAGTTTCAGTGCAGGAACTTGAGGGCATGAGATTCAGTGCACGAGTTTCAGGGCATGAGATTCAGGGCTTGAGTTTCAGGGCATGAGGTTCAGGGCATGAGTTTCAGGGCATGAGATTCAGGGCTTGAGTTTCAGTGCAGGAACTTGAGGGCATGAGATTCAGTGCACGAGTTTCAGAGCATGAGATTCAGGGCATGAGATTCAGGTCATGATTTTCAAGGCAGGAGATTCAGGGCAGGTGTTTCAGTGCAGGGGTTTCAGGGCATGAGATTCAGGACATGAGATTCAGGGGCATGAGTTTTAGGACAGGGAGATTCCAGGGCATGAGTTTCAGGGCATGAGGTTTCAGGGCATGAGTTTCAGGGCAGGAGTTTCAGGGCATGTAATTCAGGGCGTGAGTTTCAGGATATGAGATTCATGGCATGAGTTTCAGTGCAGGAGTTTCAGGGCATGAGATTCAGGGCATGAGTTTCAGGGCATGAGATTCAGGGCAGGTATTTCAGGGCATGTAATTCAGGGCATGAGTTTCTGGGCAGATGATTCAGGGCATGAGTTTTAGGACAGGAGATTCAGGGCATGAGTTTCAGGGCATGAGTTTCAGGGCATGAGTTTCAGGGCAGGAGTTTCAGGGCATGTAATTCAGGGCGTGAGTTTCAGGATATGAGATTCATGGCATGAGTTTCAGTGCAGGAGTTTCAGGGCATGAGATTCAGGGCATGAGTTTCAGGGCATGAGTTTCAGGGCATGAGATTCAGGGCAGGTATTTCAGGGCATGTAATTCAGGGCATGAGTTTCTGGGCAGATGATTCAGGGCAGGAGTTTTAGGGCATGTGATTCAGGGCATCAGTTTCAGTGCATGAGTTTCAGAGCAGGAGTTTTCAGGGGCATGAGATTCAGGCATGAGTTTCTGGCAGATGATTCAGGGCAGGAGATTTAGGGCATGTGATTCAGGGCATGAGTTTCAGGGCATGAGTTTCAGTGCATGAGTTTCAGGGCAGGAGTTTCAGGGTATGTGATTTAGGGCAAGAGATTCAGGGCATGAGTTTTAGGGCATGTGATTCAGGGCATGATTTTAGGTGCATGAGTTTCAGGGCAGGGAGTTTCAGGGTATGTGATTTAGGGCATGAGTTTCAGGGCATGAGATTCAGGGCTTGAGTTTCAGGGCATGAGGTTCAGGGCATGAGTATCAGGGCATCAGATTCAGGGCATGAGTTTCAGTGTAGGAACTTGAGGGCATGAGATTCAGTGCACGAGTTTCAGAGCATGAGATTCAGGGCATGAGATTCAGGGTATGATTTTCAAGGCAGAAGATTCAGGGCAGGTATTTCAGTGCAGGAGTTTCAGGGCATGAGATTCAGGGCATGAGATTCAGGGCATGAGTTTCAGGGCATGAGATTCAGGGCAGGTATTTCAGGGCATGTAATTCAGGGCATGATTTTCTGGGCAGATTATTCAGGGCAGGAATTTTAGGGCATGTGATTCAGGGCATGAGTTTCAGTGCATGAGTTTCAAGGGCAGTAGTTTCAGGGTATGTGATTTAGGGCATGAGTTTCAGGGCATGAGATTCAGGGCTTGAGTTTCAGTGCATGAGGTTCAGGGCATGAGTTTCAGGGCAGGAGTTTTTAGGGCATGTGTTTCAGGGGCATGAGTTTGAGTGCATGAGTTTCAGGGCAGGAGTTTTCAGGGTATGTGATTTAGGGCATGAGATTCCGGGCATGAGATTCAGGGCTTGAGTTTCAGGGCATGAGTTTCAGGGCATGAGTTTCAGGTCATGAGATTCAGGGCATGAGTTTCGGTGCAGGAACTTGAGGGCATGAGATTCAGGGCATGATTTTCAGAGCATGAGATTCAGGGCATGAGATTCAGGGCATGATTTTCAGGGCAGGAGATTCAGGGCAGGTGTTTCAGTGCAGGAGTTTCAGGGCATGAGATTCAGGGCATGAGATTCAGGGCATGAGTTTCAGGACAGGAAATTCAGGGCATGAGTTTCAGGGCAGGAGTTTCAGGGCATGTGATTCAGGGCGTGAGTTTCAGGATATGAGATTCATGGCATGAGTTTCAGTGCAGGAGTTTCAGGGCATGAGATTCAGGGCATGAGTTTCAGAGCATGAGATTCAGGCATGAGATTCAGGGCATGATTTTCAGGGCAGGAGATTCAGGGCAGGTGTTTCAGTGCAGGAGTTTCAGGCATGAGATTCAGGGGCATGAGATTCAGGGCATGAGTTTCAGGGACAGGAGATTCAGGGCTTGAGTTTCAGGGCATGAGTTTCAGGGCATGAGATTCAGGGCATGAGATTCAGGACTTCATTTACAGGGCAGGAGATTCAGGGCAGGTGTTTCAGTGCAGGGAGTTTCAGGGCACGAGATTCAGTGCATGAGATTCAGGGCATGAGTTTCAGGGCATGAGTTTCAGGGCATGAGTTTCAGGGCAGGAGTTTCAGGGCATGTGATTCAAGGCGTGAGTTTCAGGGCATGAGATTCAGGGCATGAGTTTCAGCGCATGAGTTTGAGGGCAGGAGTTTCAAGGCATGAGATTCAGGGCAGGAGTTTCAGGGCATGAGATTAAGGGCATGAGTTTCAGGGCATGAGATTCAGGGCAGGTATTTCAGGGCATGTAATTCAGGGCATGAGTTTCTGGGCAGATGATTCAGGGCATGAGTTTTAGGGCATGTGATTCAGGGCATGAGTTTCAGTGCATGAGTTTAAGGGCAGGAGTTTTCAGGGTATGTGATGTAGGGCATGAGTTTCAGGGCATGAGTTTCAGAGCATGAGATTCAGGGCATGAGATTCAGGGCATGATTTTCAGGCAGGAGATTCAGGGCAGGTGTTTCAGTGCAGGAGTTTCAGGGCATGAGATTCAGGGCATGAGATTCAGGGCATGAGTTTCAGGACAGGAGATTCAGGGCATGAGTTTCAGGGCATGAGTTTTAGGGCATGAGATTCAGGGCATGAGATTCAGGGCTTCATTTTCAGGGCAGGAGATTCAGGGCAGGTGTTTCAGTGCAGGAGTTTCAGGGCACGAGATTCAGGGCATGAGATTCAGGGCATGAGGTTTCAGGGCATGAGTTTCAGGGCAGGAGTTTCAGGGCATGTGATTCAAGGCGTGAGTTTCAGGATATGAGATTCATGGCATGAGTTTCAGTGCAGGTGTTTCAGGGCATGAGATTCAGGGCATGAGTTTCAGTGCATGATTTTGAGGGCAGGAGTTTCTGGGCATGAGATTCAGGCATGAGTTTCAGTGCATGAGATTCAGGCAGGTATTTCAGGGCATGTAATTCAGGGCATGAGTTTCTGGGCAGATGATTCAGGGCTTGAGTTTCAGTGCAGGAACTTGAGGGCATGAGATTCAGTGCACGAGTTTCAGGGCATGAGATTCAGGTCTTGAGTTTCAGGGCATGAGGTTCAGGGCATGAGTTTCAGGGCATGAGATTCAGGCTTGAGTTTCAGTGCAGGGAACTTGAGGGCATGAGATTCAGTGCACGAGTTTCAGAGCATGAGATTCAGGGCATGAGATTCAGGTCATGATTTTCAAGGCAGGAGATTCAGGGCAGGTGTTTCAGTGCAGGGGTTTCAGGGCATGAGATTCAGGACATGAGATTCAGGGGCATGAGTTTTAGGACAGGAGATTCAGGGCATGAGTTTCAGGGCATGAGTTTCAGGGCATGAGTTTCAGGGCAGGAGTTTCAGGGCATGTAATTCAGGGCGTGAGTTTCAGGATATGAGATTCATGCATGAGTTTCAGTGCAGGAGTTTCAGGGCATGAGATTCAGGGCATGAGTTTCAGGGCATGAGATTCAGGGCAGGTATTTCAGGCATGTAATTCAGGGCATGAGTTTCTGGGCAGATGATTCAGGGCATGAGTTTTAGGGCATGTGATTCAGGGCATGAGATTCAGTGCATGAGTTTCAGGGCAGGAGTTTCAGGGTATGTGATTTAGGTCATGAGTTTCAGGGCATGAGATTCAGGGCTTGAGTTTCAGGGAATGAGGTTCAGGGCATGAGTTTCAGGGCATGAGATTCAGGGCATGAGTTTCAAGGGCATGAGATTCAGGGCATGAGTTTCAGTGCAGGAACTTGAGGGCATGAGATTCAGTGCACGAGTTTCAGAGCATGAGATTCAGGGCATGATTTTTAAGGCAGGAGATTCAGGGCTGGTGTTTCAGTGCAGGAGTTTCAGGGCATGAGATTCAGGGCATGAGTTTTCAGGGCATGAGATTCAGGGCTTGAGTTTCAGGGAATGAGGTTCAGGGCATGAGTTTCAGGGGCATGAGATTCAGGGCATGAGTTTCAGGGCATGAGATTCAGGGCATGAGTTTCAGTGCAGGAACTTGAGGGGCATGAGATTCAGTGCACGAGTTTCAGAGCATGAGATTCAGGGCATGAGATTCAGGGCTTGAGTTTCAGGGAATGAGGTTCAGGGCATGAGTTTCAGGGCATGAGTTTCAGGGCATGAGTTTCAGGGCATGAGATTCAGGGCTTGAGTTTCAGGGAATGAGGTTCAGGGCACGAGTTTCAGGGCATGAGATTCAGGGCATGAGTTTCAGGGCATGAGATTCAGGGCATGAGTTTCAGTGCAGGAACTTGAGGGGCATGAGATTCAGTGCACGAGTTTCAGAGCATGAGATTCAGGGCATGATTTTTAAGGCAGGAGATTCAGGGCTGGTGTTTCAGTGCAGGAGTTTCAGGGCATGAGATTCAGGGCATGAGATTCAGGGCAGGTATTTCAGGGCATGTAATTCAGGGCATGAGTTTCTGGGGCAGATGATTCAGGGCAGGAATTTTAGGGCATGTGTTTCAGGGCAGGAATTTTAGGGCATGTGATTCAGGGCATGAGTTTCAGTGCATGAGTTTCAGGGCAGTCGTTTCAGGGTATGTGATTTAGGGTATGAGTTTCAGGGCATGAGATTCAGGGCTTGAGTTTCAGGGCATGAGATTCAGGGCAGGAGTTTTAGGGCATGTGATTCAGGGCACGAGTTTGAGTGCATGAGTTTCAGGGCAGGAGTTTCAGGGTATGTGATTTAGGGCATGAGTTTCAGAGCATGAGATTCAGGGCATGAGATTTCAGTGTATGATTTGCACGGCAGGAGATTCAGGGCAGGTGTTTTCAGTGCAGGAGTTTCAGGGCATGAGATTCAGAGCATGAGATTCAGGGCATGAGTTTCAGGACAGGAGATTCAGGGCATGAGTTTCAGGGCATGAGTTTCAGGGCAGGAGTTTCAGGGCATGTAATTCAGGGCGTGAGTTTCAGGATATGAGATTCATGGCATGAGTTTGAGTGCAGGAGTTTCAGGGCATGAGATTCAGGGCATGAGTTTCAGGGCATGAGATTCATGGCAGGTATTTCAGGGCATGTAATTCAGGGCATGAGTTTCTGGGCAGATGATTCAGGGCAGGAGTTTTAGGGCATGAGATTCAGGGCATGAGTTTCAGGGCATGAGATTCAGGGCAGGTATTTCAGGGCATGTAATTCAGGGCATGATTTTCTGGGCAGATGATTCAGGGCAGGAATTTTAGGGCATGTGATTCAGGGGCATGAGTTTCAGTGCATGAGTTTCAGGGCAGTAGTTTCAGGGTATGTGATTTAGGGCATGAGATTCAGGGGCTTGAGTTTCAGGGCATGAGATTCAGGGCATGAGTTTCAGTGCATGAGTTTGAGGGCAGGAGTTTCAGGGCATGAGATTCAGGGCATGAGTTTCAGGGCATGAGATTCAGGGCAGGTATTTCAGGGCATGTAATTCAGAGGCATGAGTTTCTGGGCAGATGATTCAGGGCAGGAGTTTTAGGGCATGAGATTCAGGGCATGAGATTCAGGGCATGAGTTTCAGGGGCATGAGATTCAGGGCAGGTATTTCAGGGCATGTAATTCAGGGCATGATTTTCTGGGCAGATGATTCAGGGCAGGAATTTTAGGCATGTGATTCAGGGCATGAGTTTCAGTGCATGAGTTTCAGGGCAGGAGTTTCAGGGTATGTGATTTTGGGCATGAGTTTCAGGGCATGAGATTCAGGGCTTCAGTTTCAGGGCATGAGGTTCAGGGCATGAGTTTCAGGTCATGAGATTCAGGGCATGAGTTTCAGTGCAGGAACTTGAGCTCATGAGATTCAGTGCACGAGTTTCAGAGCGTGAGATTCAGGGCATGAGATTCAGTGCTTGAGTTTCAGGGCAGGAGATTCAGGGGCTGGTGTTTCAGTGCAGGAGTTTCAGGGCATGAGATTCAGGGCATGAGATTCATGGCATGAGTTTTAGGACAGGAGATTCAGGGCATGAGTTTCAGGGCATGAGTTTCAGGGCATGAGTTTCAGGGCAGGAGTTTCAGGGCATGTAATTCAGGGCGTGAGTTTCAGGATATGAGATTCATGGCATGAGTTTCAGTGCAGGAGTTTCAGGGCATGAGATTCAGGGCATGAGTTTCAGGGCATGAGATTCAGGGCAGGTATTTCAGGGCATGTAATTCAGGGCATGAGTTTCTGGGCAGATGATTCAGGGCAGGAGTTTTAGGGCATGTGATTCAGGGCATCAGTTTCAGTGCATGAGTTTTCAGAGCAGGAGTTTCAGGCATGAGATTCAGGGCATGAGTTTCAGGTCATGAGATTCAGGGCATGAGTTTCGGTGCAGGAACTTGAGGGCATGAGATTCAGGCATGATTTTCAGAGCATGAGATTCAGGGCATGAGATTCAGGGCATGATTTTCAGGGCAGGAGATTCAGGGCAGGTGTTTCAGTGCAGGAGTTTCAGGGCATGAGATTCAGGGCATGAGATTCAGGGCATGAGTTTCAGGACAGGAAATTCAGGGCATGAGTTCAGGGCAGGAGTTTCAGGGCATGTGATTCAGGGCGTGAGTTTCAGGATATGAGATTCATGGCATGAGTTTCAGTGCAGGAGTTTCAGGGCATGAGATTCAGGGCATGAGTTTCAGAGCATGAGATTCAGGGCATGAGATTCAGGGCATGATTTTCAGGGCAGGAGATTCAGGGCAGGTGTTTCAGTGCAGGAGTTTCAGGGCATGAGATTCAGGGCATGAGATTCAGGGCATGAGTTTCAGGACAGGAGATTCAGGGCTTGAGTTTCAGGGCATGAGTTTCAGGGCATGAGATTCAGGGCATGAGATTCAGGACTTCATTTACAGGGCAGGAGATTCAGGGCAGGTGTTTCAGTGCAGGAGTTTCAGGGCACGAGATTCAGTGCATGAGATTCAGGGGCATGAGTTTTCAGGGCATGAGTTTCAGGGCATGAGTTTCAGGGCAGGAGTTTCAGGGCATGTGATTCAAGGCGTGAGTTTCAGGGCATGAGATTCAGGGCATGAGTTTCAGTGCATGAGTTTGAGGGCAGGAGTTTCAAGGCATGAGATTCAGGGCATGAGTTTCAGTGCATGAGTTTGAGGGCAGGAGTTTCAGGGCATGAGATTAAGGGGCATGAGTTTCAGGCATGAGATTCAGGGCAGGTATTTCAGGGCATGTAATTCAGGGCATGAGTTTCTGGGCAGATGATTCAGGGCATGAGTTTTAGGGCATGTGATTCAGGGCATGAGTTTCAGTGCATGAGTTTAAGGCAGGAGTTTCAGGGTATGTGATGTAGGGCATGAGTTTCAGGGCATGAGTTTCAGAGCATGAGATTCAGGGCATGAGATTCAGGGCATGATTTTCAGAGCAGGAGATTCAGGGCAGGTGTTTCAGTGCAGGAGTTTCAGGGCATGAGATTCAGGGCATGAGATTCAGGGCATGAGTTTCAGGACAGGAGATTCAGGGCATGAGTTTCAGGGCATGAGTTTTAGGGCATGAGATTCAGGGCATGAGATTCAGGGGCTTCATTTTCAGGGCAGGAGATTCAGGGCAGGTGTTTCAGTGCAGGAGTTTCAGGGCACGAGATTCAGGGCATGAGATTCAGGGCATGAGTTTCAGGCATGAGTTTCAGGGCAGGAGTTTCAGGGCATGTGATTCAAGGCGTGAGTTTCAGGATATGAGATTCATGGCATGAGTTTCAGTGCAGGTGTTTCAGGGCATGAGATTCAGGGCATGAGTTTCAGTGCATGATTTTGAGGGCAGGAGTTTCTGGGCATGAGATTCAGAGGCATGAGTTTCAGTGCATGAGATTCAGGGCAGGTATTTCAGGGCATGTAATTCAGGGCATGAGTTTCTGGGCAGATGATTCAGGGCTTGAGTTTCAGTGCAGGAACTTGAGGGCATGAGATTCAGTGCCACGAGTTTCAGGGCATGAGATTCAGGGCTTGAGTTTCAGGGCATGAGGTTCAGGGCATGAGTTTCAGGGCATGAGATTCAGGGCTTGAGTTTTCAGTGCAGGAACTTGAGGGCATGAGATTCAGTGCACGAGTTTCAGAGCATGAGATTCAGGGCATGAGATTCAGGTCATGATTTTCAAGGCAGGAGATTCAGGGCAGGTGTTTCAGTGCAGGGGTTTCAGGGCA
>NW_027276581.1:0-37708 GCF_030028105.1 Mobula birostris | reverse complement strand
TCAGGGCAGGAGTTTTAGGGCATGTGATTCATAGCAAGAGTTTCAGTGCATGAGTTTCAGGGCAGGAGTTTCAGGGTATGAGATTTAGGGCATGAGCTTCAGTGCATGAAATTCAGGGCTTGAGTTTCAGGGCATGAGGTTCAGGGCATGAGTTTCAGTGCATGAGATTCAGGGCATCAGTTTCAGGGCAGGAGTTTCAGTGCATGAGTTTCACGGCATGAGATTCAGGGCATGAGTTTTAGGGTAGGTGTTTCAGTGCAAGAGTTTCAGGGCATGAGATTCAGGGAATGAGTTTCAGGGCTTAAGTTTTTGGGTAGGTGTTTCAGTGCAAGAGTTTCAGGGCATGAGTTTCAGGGCAGGAATTTCAGGGCATGACATTCAGGGCATGAGTTTCAGGGCAGGAGAATAAGGGCTTGAGTTTCAGGGCATGAGATTCAGGGCAGGAATTTCAGGGCATGTGATTCAGATAATGAGTTTCTGAGCATATGATTCAGGGCAGGAGTTTTAGGGCATGTGATTCAGGGCATGAGTTTCAGTGCATGAATTTCAGGGCAGGAGTTTCAGGGTTTGAGATTTAGGGAATGAGTTTCAGTGCATGAGATTCAGGGTTTGAGTTACAGGGCATGAGGTTCAGGGCATGAGTGTCAGTGTATGAGATTCAGGGCATCAGTTTCAGGGCAGGAGATTCACGGCTTGAGTTTAAGGTCATGAGATTTAGCGCATGAGATTCAGTGCATGAGTTTCAGGGCAGAAGTTTCAGGGCATGAGATTCAGGGCATGGGTTTCAGGGCAGGAGAATAAGGGCTTGAGTTTCAGGGCATGAGATTCAGGGCATGAGTTTCAGGGCATGAGTTTCAGGACAGGAGTTTCAGGGCATGCAATTCAGGGCGTGAGTTTCAGTGCATGAGTTTGAGGGCAGGAGTTTCAAGGCATGAGATTCAGGGCATGAGTTTCAGGGCAGGAGAATCAGGGCTTGAGTTTAAGGTCATGAGATTTAGCGCATGAGATTCAGTGCATGAGTATCAGGGCAGAAGTTTCAGGGCATGAGATTCAGGTCATGGGTTTCAGGGCAGGAGAATGAGGGCTTGAGTTTCAGGGCATGAGATTCAGGGCATGAGTTTCAGTGCATGAGTTTCAGTGCATGAGTTTGAGGGCAGGAGTTTCAAGGCATGAGATTCAGGGCATGAGTTTCAGGGCAGGAGAATCAGGGCTTGAGTTTCAGGGCATGGGAGTCAGGGCATGAGTTTCAGGGCATGAGATTCAGGACAGGAGTTTGAAGGCATGAGATTCAGGGCATGAGTTTCAAGGCAAGAGATTCACGGCTTGAGTTTAAGGTCATGAGATTTAGCGCATGAGATTCAGTGCATGAGTTTCGGGGGAGAAGTTTCAGGGCATGAGATTCAGGGCATGAGGTACAGGGCATGAGTTTCAGTGAAGGATTTTCAGGGCATGCAATTCAGGGCATGAGTTTCAGGATATGAGATTCATGGCATGATATTCAGCGCAGCAGTTTCAGGGCATGATGTTCAGGACGTGAGTTTCAGTGCAGTAGTTTCAGTGCATGAGATTCAGTGCATGAGTTTCAGAGCAGGAGATTCACGGCTTGAGTTTAAGGTCATGAGATTTAGCGCATGAGATTCAGTGCATGAGTTTCAGGGCAGAAGTTTCAGGGCATGAGATTCAGGTCATGGGTTTCAGATCAGGAGAATAAGGGCTTGAGTTTCAGGGCATGAGATTCAGGGCATGAGTTTCAGAGCATGAGTTTCAGTGCATGAGTTTGAGGGCAGGAGTTTCAAGGCATGAGATTCAGTGCATGAGTTTCAGGGGAGGAGAATCAGGGCTTGAGTTTCAGGGCATGGGATTCAGGGCATGAGTTTCAGGGCATGAGATTCAGGACAGGAGTTTCAAGGCATGAGATTCAGCGCATGAGTTTCAAGGCAGGAGATTCACGGCTTGAATTTAAGGTCATGAGATTTAGCGCATGAGATTCAGTGCATGAGTTTCGGGGCAGAAGTTTCAGGGCATGAGATTCAGGGCATGAGTTTCAGGGCATGAGTTTCAGTGAAGGATTTTCAGGGCATGTAATTCGGGGCATGAGTTTCAGGATATGAGATTCATCGCATGATATTCAGCGCAGCAGTTTCAGGGCATGATGTTCAGGACATCAGTTTCAGTGCATGAGATTCAGTGCATGAGTTTCAGGGCATGAGGTCCAGGGCATGAGTTTCAGGGCAGAAGTTTCAGGGCATGTGATTCAGGGCATGAGTCTCAGTGCATGAGTTTCAGGGCAGGAGTTTCAGGGTATGAGATTTAGGGCATGAGCTTCAGTGCATGAGATTCAGAGCTTGAGTTTCAGGGCATGAGGTTCAGGGCATGAGTTTCAGTGCATGAGATTCAGGGCATCAGTTTCAGGGCAGGAGTTTCAGTGCATGAGTTTCACGGCATGAGATTCAGTGCATGAGATTCAGGGCATGAGCTTTAGGGTAGGTGTTTCAGTGCAAGAGTTTCAGGGCTTGAGATTCAGGGCATGAGTTTCAGGGCAGGAATTTCAGGGCATGACATTCAGGGCATGAGTTTCAGGGCAGGAGATTCACGGCTTGAGTTTAAGGTCATGAGATTTAGCGCATGAGATTCAGTGCATGAGATTCATTGCAGAAGTTTCAGGACATGAGATTCAGGGCATGTGTTTCAGGGCATGAGTTTCAGGGCATGTAATTCAGGGCGTGAGTTTCAGTGCATGAGTTTCAGTGCATGAGTTTGAGGGCAGCAGTTTCAAGGCATGAGATTCAGGGCATGAGATTCAGGGCATGAGATTCAGGACAGGAGTTTCAAGGCATGAGATTCAGGGCATGAGTTTCAGTGCATGAGTTTCAGTGCATGAGTTTGAGGGCAGGAGTTTCAGTGCATGAGATTCAGGGCTTGAGTTTCAGGGCATGTGTTTCAGGGCAGGAATTTCAGGGATGTGCTTTAGGGCAGGTGTTTCAGTGCAAGAGTTTGAGGGCGTGAGATTCAGGGCATGAGTTTCAAGGCAGGAGATTCAGGGCAGGAGATTCAGGGCATGAGATTAGGGGCTTGTGTTTCAAGGCAGGTGTTTTAGGGCACGTATTTCTGTGCAGGAGTTTCAGGGCAGGAGATTCAGAGCATGAGTTTCAGTGCATGAGTTTGAGGGCAGGAGTTTCACTGCATGAGATTCAGGGCATGAGTTTCAGGGCATGAGCTTCAGGGCATGGGTTTCAGGTCTGTGGTTTCAGGGCAGGAGATTCAGGGCAGGAGATTCAGGGCCGGTGTTTCAGTGCAAGAGTTTCTGGGCATGTCTTTCAGTGCATGAGTTTCAGGGCAGGATTTTCAGAGCATGAGATTCAGGGCATGAGTTTCAGGGCAGGAGATTCACGGCTTGAGTTTAAGGTCATGAGATTTAGCGCATGAGATTCAGTGGATGAGTTTCAGGGCAGAAGTTTCAGGGCACGAGATTCAGGGCATGAGTTTCAGGGCAGGAGTTTCAGGGCATGTAATTCAGGGCGTGAGTTTCAGGATATGAGATTAATGGCATGAGTATCAGTGCAGGAGTTTCAGGGCATGAGTTTCTGGGCATGAGATTCTGGGCATGAGTTTCAGGGCATGAGATTCAGGACAGCAGTTTCATGGCATGAGATTCAGGGCATGAGTTTCAGTGCATGAGTTTGTGGGCAGGAGTTTCAAGGCATGAGATTCAGGTCATGAGTTTCAGGGCATGAGATTCAGGGCAGGAATTTCAGGGCATGTGATTCAGATAATGAGTTTCTGGGCAGATGATTCAGGGCAGGCGTTTTAGGGCAGGTGATTCAGGGCGTGAGTTTCAGTGCATGAGTTTCAGGGCAGGAGTTTCAGGGTATGAGATTTAGGGCATGCGTTTCAGTGCATGAGATTCAGGGCTTGAGTTTCAGGGCATGAGGTTCAGGGCATGAGTTTCAGTGCATGAATTTCACGGCATGAGATTCAGGGCATGAGATTCAATGCATGAGTGTTAGGGTAGGTGTTTCAGTGCACGAGTTTCAGGGCATGAGTTTCAGGGCAGGAATTTCAGGGCATGACATTCAGGGCATGAGTTTCAGGGCAGGAGATTCAGGGCTTGAGTTTCAGGGCAGGAATTTCAGGGCATGACATTCAGGGCATGAGTTTCAGGGCAGGAGATTCAAGGCTTGAGTTTAAGGTCATGAGATTTAGCGCATGAGATTCAGTGCATGAGTTTCAGTGCATGAGTTTGAGGGCAGGAGTATCAAGGCATGAGATTCAGGGCATGAGTTTCAGGGCAGGAGAATAAGGGCTTGAGTTTCAGGATATGAGATTCAGGGCATGAGTTTCCGGGCAGGAGTTTCAGGGCATGTAATTCAGGGCGTGAGTTTCAGTATATGAGATTCATGGCATGAGTTTCAGTGCAGGAGTTTCAGGGCATGAGATTCAGGGCATGAGTTTAAAGAAATGAGATTCAGGGCAGGAGTTTCAAGGCATGAGATTCAGGGCATGAGTTTCACTGCATGAGTTTCAGTGCATGAGTTTGAGGGCAGGAGTTTCAAGGCATGAGATTTAGGGCATGAGTTTCAGGGCATGAGATTCAGGGTAGCAATTTCAGGGCATGTGATTCAGATAATGAGTTTCTGGGCAGATGATTCAGGGCAGGAGTTTTAGGGCATGTGATTCATAGCAAGAGTTTCAGTGCATGAGTTTCAGGGCAGGAGTTTCAGGGTATGAGATTTAGGGCATGAGCTTCAGTGCATGAAATTCAGGGCTTGAGTTTCAGGGCATGAGGTTCAGGGCATGAGTTACAGTGCATGAGATTCAGGGCATCAGTTTCAGGGCAGGAGTTTCAGTGCATGAGTTTCACGGCATGAGATTCAGGGCATGAGTTTTAGGGTAGGTGTTTCAGCGCAAGAGTTTCAGGGCATGTAATTCAGGGCGTGAGTTTCAGTGCATGAGTTTCAGTGCATGAGTTTGAGGGCAGCAGTTTCAAGGCATGAGATTCAGGGCATGAGATTCAGGGCATGAGATTCAGGACAGGAGTTTCAAGGCATGAGATTCAGGGCATGAGTTTCAGTGCATGAGTTTCAGTGCATGAGTTTGAGGGCAGGAGTTTCAGTGCATGAGATTCAGGGCTTGAGTTTCAGGGCATGAGATTCAGGGCATCAGTTTCAGGGCAGGAGTTTCAGTGCAAGAGTTTCAGGGCATGAGATTCAGGGCATGTGTTTCAGGGCAGGGATTTCAGGGCATGTGCTTTAGGGCAGGTGTTTCAGTGCAAGAGTTTGAGGGCATGAGATTCAGGGCATGAGTTGCAAGGCAGGAGATTCAGGGCAGGAGATTCAGGGCATGAGATTCGGGGCTTGAGTTTCAGGGCAGGAATTTCAGGGCATGACATTCAGGGCATGAGTTTCAGGGCAGGCGATTCACGGCTTGAGTTTAAGGTCATGAGATTTAGCGCATGAGATTCAGTGCATGAGTTTCTGGGCAGAATTTTCAGGGCATGAGATTCAGGGCATGGGATTCACTGCATGAGTTTCAGTGCATGAGTTTGAGGAAAGGAGTTTCAAGGCATTAGATTCAGGGCATGAGTTTCAGGGCATGAGATTCAGGGTAGGAATTTCAGGGCATGTGATTCAGGGCGTGAGTTTCAGTGCATGAGATTCAGGACAGGAGTTTCAAGGCATGATATTCAGGGCATGAGTATCAAGGCAGGAGATTCACGGTTTGAGTTTAAGTTCAAGAGATTTAGCGCATGAGATTCAGTGCATCAGTTTCAGGGCAGAAGTTTCAGGGCATGAGATTCAGGGCATGAGTTTCAGGGCATGTAATTCAGGGCATGAGTTTCAGGATATGAGATTCATGGCATGATATTCAGGGCAGCAGTTTCAGGACATGATGTTCAGGACATGAGTTTCAGTGCAGTAGTTTCAGTGCATTAGATTCAGGGCATGAGTTTCAGGGCAGAAGTTTCAGGGCATGAGATTCAGGTCATGGGTTTCAGGGCAGGAGAATAAGGGCTTGAGTTTCAGGGCATGAGATTCAGGGCATGAGTTTCAGTGCATGAGTTTCAGTGCATGAGTTTGAGGGCAGGAGTTTCAAGGCATGAGATTCAGGGCATGAGTTTCAGGGCAGGAGATTCAGGGCAGGAGATTCAGGGCCGGTGTTTCAGTGCAAGAGTTTCAGGGCATGTCTTTCAGTGCATGAGTTTCAGGGCAGGATTTTCAGAGCATGAGATTCAGGGCATAAGTTTCAGGGCAGGAGATTCACGGCTTGAGTTTAAGGTCATGAGATTTAGCGCATGAGATTCAGTGCATGAGTTTCAGTGCAGGAGTTTCAGGGCAGGAGATTCTGAGCATGAGTTTCAGTGCATGAGTTTGAGGGCAGGAGTTTCACAGCATGAGATTCAGGGCATGAGTTTCAGGGCATGAGTTTCAGGGCATGGGTTTCAGGTCTGTGGTTTCAGGGCAGGAGATTCAGGGCAGGAGATTCAGGGCCGGTGTTTCAGTGCAAGAGTTTCAGGGGAGGAATTTCAGGGCATGTGATTCAGATAATGAGTTTCTGGGCAGATGATTCAGGGCAGGCGTTTTAGGGCATGTGATTCAGGGCATGAGTTTCAGTGCATGAGTTTCAGGGCAGGAGTTTCAGGGTATGAGATTTAGGGCATGAGTTTCAGTGCATGAGATTCAGGGCTTGAGTTTCAGGGCATGAGGTTCAGGGCATGAGTTTCAGTGCAGGAGATTCAGGGCATCAGTTTCAGGGCAGGAGTTTCAGTGCATGAATTTCACGGCATGAGATTCAGGGCATGAGATTCAATGCATGAGTTTTAGGGTAGGTGTTTCAGTGCACGAGTTTCAGGGCATGAGTTTCAGGGCAGGAATTTCAGGGCATGACATTCAGGGCATGAGTTTCAGGGCAGGATATTCAGGGCTTGAGTTTCAGGGCAGGAATTTCAGGGCATGACATTCAGGGCATGAGTTTCAGGGCAGGAGATTCAAGGCTTGAGTTTAAGGTCATGAGATTTAGCGCATGAGATTCAGTGCATGAGTTTCAGTGCATGAGTTTGAGGGCAGGAGTATCAAGGCATGAGATTCAGGGCATGAGTTTCAGGGCAGGAGAATAAGGGCTTGAGTTTCAGGATATGAGATTCAGGGCATGAGTTTCCGGGCAGGAGTTTCAGGGCATGTAATTCAGGGCGTGAGTTTCAGTATATGAGATTCATGGCATGAGTTTCAGTGCAGGAGTTTCAGGGCATAAGATTCAGGGCATGAGTTTCAAGGCATGAGATTCAGGGCAGGAGTTTCAAGGCATGAGATTCAGGGCATGAGTTTCACTGGATGAGTTTCAGTGCATGAGTTTGAGGGCAGGAGTTTCAAGGCATGAGATTTAGGGCATGAGTTTCAGGGCATGAGATTCAGGGTAGGAATTTCAGGGCATGTGATTCAGATAATGAATTTCTGGGCAGATGATTCAGGGCAGGAGTTTTAGGGCATGTGATTCATAGCAAGAGTTTCAGTGAATGAGTTTCAGGGCAGGAGTTTCAGGGTATGAGATTTAGGGCATGAGCTTCAGTGCATGAAATTCAGGGCTTGAGTTTCAGGGCATGAGGTTCAGGGCATGAGTTTCAGTGCATGAGATTCAGGGCATCATTTTCAGGGCAGGAGTTTCAGTGCATGAGTTTCACGGCATGAGATTCAGGGCATGAGTTTTAGGGTAGGTGTTTCAGTGCAAGAGTTTCAGGGCATGAGATTCAGGGAATGAGTTTCAGGGCATGAGTTTTAGGGTAGGTGTTTCAGTGCAAGAGTTTCAGGGCATGAGTTTCAGGGCAGGAATTTCAGGGCATGACATTCAGGGCATGAGTTTCAGGGCAGGAGATTCACGGCTTGTGTTTAAGGTCATGAGATTTAGCGCATGAGGTACAGTGCACGAGTTTCAGGGCAGAAGTTTCAGGGCATGAGATTCAGGGCATGAGATTCACTGCATGAGTTTCAGTGCATGAGTTTGAGGGCAGGAGTTTCAAGGCATTAGATTCAGGACATGAGTTTCAGGGCATGAGATTCAGGGTAGGAATTTCAGGGCATGTGATTCAGGGCGTGAGTTTCAGTGCATGAGATTCAGGACAGGAGTTTCAAGGCATGATATTCAGGGCATGAGTATCAAGGCAGGAGATTCACGGCTTGAGTTTAAGTTCAAGAGATTTAGCGCATGAGATTCAGTGCATCAGTTTCAGGGCAGAAGTTTCAGGGCATGAGATTCAGGGCATGAGTTTCAGGGCATGTAATTCAGCGCATGAGTTTCAGGATATGAGATTCATGGCATGATATTCAGGGCAGCAGTTTCAGGGCATGATGTTCAGGGCATGAGTTTCAGGGCATGAGATTCAGGACAGGAGTTTCAAGGCATTGCATTCAGGGCATGAGTTTCAGGTTAGGAATTTCAGGGCATGACATTCAGGGCATAAGTTTCAGGGCAGGAGATTCAAGGCTTGAGTTTAAGGTCATGAGATTTAGCGCATGAGATTCAGTGCATGAGTTTCAGTGCATGAGTTTGAGGGCAGGAGTATCAAGGCATGAGATTCAGGGCATGAGTTTCAGGGCAGGGGAATAAGGGCTTGAGTTTCAGGGCATGAGATTCAGGGCAGGAATTTCAGGGCAGGAGTTTCAGGGTTTGAGATTTAGGGAATGAGTTTCAGTGCATTAGATTCAGGGCTTGAGTTTCAGGGCATGAGGTTCAGGGCATGAGTGTCAGTGTATGAGATTCAGGGCATCAGTTTCAGGGCAGGAGATTCACGGCTTGAGTTTAAGGTCATGAGATTTAGCGCAAGAGATTCAGTGCATGAGTTTCAGGGCAGAAGTTTCAGGGCATGAGATTCAGGGCATGGGTTTCAGGGCAGGAGAATAAGGGCTTGAGTTTCAGGGCATGAGATTCAGTGCATGAGTTTCAGGGCATGAGTTTCAGGACAGGAGTCTCAGGGCATGTAATTCAGGGCGTGAGTTTCAGTGCCTGAGTTTCAGTGCATGAGTTTGAGGGCAGGAGTTTCAAGGCATGAGATTCAGGGCATGAGTTTCAGGGCAGGAGAATCAGGGCTTGAGTTTAAGGTCATGAGATTTAGCGCATGAGATTCAGTGCATGAGTTTCAGGGCAGAAGTTTCAGGGCATGAGATTCAGGTCATGGGTTTCAGGGCAGGAGAATAGGGGCTTGAGTTTCAGGGCATGAGATTCAGGGCATGAGTTTCAGTGCATGAGTTTCAGTGCATGAGTTTGAGGGCAGGAGTTTCAAGGCATGAGATTCAGGGCATGAGTTTCAGGGCAGGAGAATCAGGGCTTGAGTTTCAGGGCATGGGAGTCAGGGCATGAGTTTCAGGGCATGAGATTCAGTAGAGGAGTTTTAAGGCATGAGATTCAGGGCATCAGTTTCAGGGCAGGAGATTCACGGCTTGAGTTTAAGGTCATGAGATTTAGCGCATGAGATTCAGTGCATGAGTTTCAGGGCAGAAGTTTCAGGGCATGAGATTCATGGCATGGGTTTCAGGGCAGGAGAATAAAGGCTTGAGTTTCTGGGCATGAGATTCAGGGCATGAGTTTCAGGGCATGAGTTTCAGGGCAGGAGATTCAGGGCATGTAATTCAGGGCGTGAGTTTCAGTGCATGAGTTTCAGTGCATGAGTTTGAGGGCAGGAGTTTCAAGGCATGAGATTCAATGCATGAGTTTCAGGGCAGGAGAATCAGGGCTTGAGTTTAAGGTCATGAGATTTAGCGCATGAGATTCAGTGCATGAGTTTCAGGGCAGAAGTTTCAGGGCATGAGATTCAGGTCATGGGTTTCAGGGCAGGAGAATAAGGGCTTGAGTTTCAGGGCATGACATTCAGGGCATGAGTTTCAGTGCATGAGTTTCAGTGCATGAGTTTGAATGCAGGAGTTTCAAGGCATGAGATTCAGGGCATGAGTTTCAGGGCATGAGATTCAGGACAGGAGTTTCAAGGCATGAGATTCAGGGCATGAGTTTCAAGGCAGGAGATTCACGGCTTGAGTTTAAGGTCATGAGATTTAGCGCATGAGATTCAGTGCATGAGTTTCGGGGCAGAAGTGTCAGGGCATGAGATTCAGGGCATGAGTTTCAGGGCATGAGTTTCAGTGAAGGATTTTCAGGGCATGTAATTCAGGGCATGAGTTTCAGGATATGAGATTCATGGCATGATATTCAGCGCAGCAGTTTCAGGGCATGATGTTCAGGACATGAGTTTCAGTGCAGTAGTTTCAGTGCATGAGATTCAGGTCATGGGTTTCAGGGCAGGAGAATAAGTGCTTGAGTTTCAGGGCATGAGATTCAGGGCATGAGTTTCAGAGCATGAGTTTCAGTGCATGAGTTTGAGGGCAGGAGTTTCAAGGCATGAGATTCAGGGCATCAGTTTCAGGGCAGGAGAATCAGGGCTTGAGTTTCAGGGCATGGGATTCAGGTCATGAGTTACAGGGCATGAGATTCAGGACAGGAGTTTCAGGGCAGGAGATTCAAGGCTTGAGTTTAAGGTCATGAGATTTAGCACAAGAGATTCAGTGCATGAGTTTCAGGGCATGAGATTCAGGGTATGAGTTTCAGGGCATGAGATTCAGCACAGGAGTTTCAAGGCATGCAATTCAGGGCATGAGTTTCAGTGCATGAGTTTCAGTGCATGAGTTTAAGAGCAGGAGTTTCAGGGCATGAGATTCAGGGCATGAGTTTCAAGGCATGAGATTCAGGGCAGGAGTTTCAAGGCATGAGATTCAGGGCATGAGTTTCACTGCATGAGTTTCAGTGCATGAGTTTGAGGGCAGGAGTTTCAAGGCATGAGATTTAGGGCATGAGTTTCAGGGCATGAGATTCAGGGTAGGAATTTCAGGGCATGTGATTCAGATAATGAGTTTCTGGGCAGATGATTCAGGGCAGGAGTTTTAGGGCATGTGATTCATAGCAAGAGTTTCAGTGCATGAGTTTCAGGGCAGGAGTTTCAGGGTATGAGATTTAGGGCATGAGTTTCAGAGCATGAGATTCAGGGCTTGAGTTTCAGGGCATGAGGTTCAGGGCATGAGTGTCAGTGCATGAGATTCAGGGCATCAGTTTCAGGGCAGGAGTTTCAGAGCAAGAGTTTCAGGGCATGAGATTCAGGGCATGTGTTTCAGGGCAGGAATTTCAGGGCATGTGCTTTAGGGCAGGTGTTTCAGTGCAAGAGTTTGAGGGCATGAGATTCAGGGCATGAGTTTCAAGGCAGGAGATTCAGGGCAGGAGATTCAGGGCATGAGATTCGGGGCTTGAGTTTCAAGGCAGGTGTTTTAGGGCACGTATTTCAGTGCAGGAGTTTCAGGGCAGGAGATTCAGAGCATGAGTTTCAGTGCATGAGTTTGAGGGCAGGTGTTTCACTGCATGAGATTCAGGGCATGAGTTTCAGGGCATGAGTTTCAGGGCATGGGTTTCAGGTCTGTGGTTTCAGGGCAGGAGATTCAGGGCAGGAGATTCAGGGCCGATGTTTCAGTGCAAGAGTTTCAGGGCATGTCTTTCAGTGCATGAGTTTCAGGGCAGGATTTTCAGAGCATGAGATTCAGGGCATGAGTTTCAGGGCAGGAGATTCACGGCTTGAGTTTAAGGTCATGAGATTTAGCGCATGAGATTCAGTGCATGAGTTTCAGGGCAGAAGTTTCAGGGCACGAGATTCAGGGCATGAGTTTCAGGGCAGGAGTTTCAGGGCATGTAATTCAGGGCGTGAGTTTCAGGATATGAGATTTATGGCATGAGTATCAGTGCAGGAGTTTCAGGGCATGAGTTTCAGGGCATGAGTTTAAGGGCATGAGATTCAGGACAGCAGTTTCATGGCATGAGATTCAGGGCATGAGTTTCAGTGCATGAGTTTGAGGGCAGGAGTTTCAAGGCATGAGATTCAGGGCATGAGTTTCAGGGCATGAGATTCAGGGCAGGCGTTTTAGGGCATGTGATTCAGGGCATGAGTTTCAGTGCATGAGTTTCAGGGCTTGAGTTTCAGGGCATGAGGTTCAGGGCATGAGTTTCAGTGCAGGAGATTCAGGGCATCAGTTTCAGGGCAGGAGTTTCAGTGCATGAATTTCACGGCATGAGATTCAGGGCATGAGATTCAATGCATGAGTTTTAGGGTAGGAGTTTCAGTGCAAGAGTTTCAGGGCATGAGTTTCAGGGCAGGAATTTCAGGGCATGACATTCAGGGCATGAGTTTCAGGGCAGGAGATTCAGGGCTTGAGTTTCAGGGCAGGAATTTCAGTGCATAACATTCAGGGCATGCGTTTCAGGGCAGGAGATTCAAGGCTTGAGTTTAAGGTCATGAGATTTAGCGCATGAGATTCAGTGCATGAGTTTCAGTGCATGAGTTTGAGGGCAGGAGTATCAAGGCATGAGATTCAGGGCATGAGTTTCAGGGCAGGAGAATAAGGGCGTGAGTTTCAGTATATGAGATTCATGGCATGAGTTTCCGGGCAGGAGTTTCAGGGCATGAGATTCAGGGCATGAGTTTCAAGGCATGAGATTCAGGGCAGGAGTTTCAAGGCATGAGATTCAGGGCATGAGTTTCACTGCATGAGTTTCAGTGCATGAGTTTGAGGGCAGGAGTTTCAAGGCATGAGATTTAGGGCATGAGTTTCAGGGCATGAGATTCAGGGTAGGAATTTCAGGGCATGTGATTCAAATAATGAGTTTCTGGGCAGATGATTCAGGGCAGGAGTTTTAGGGCATGTGATTCATAGCAAGAGTTTCAGTGCATGAGTTTCAGGGCAGGAGTTTCAGGGTATGAGATTTAGGGCATGAGCTTCAGTGCATGAAATTCAGGGCTTGAGTTTCAGGGCATGAGTTTCAGGGCATGAGTTTCAGTGCATGAGATTCAGGGCATCAGTTTCAGGGCAGGAGTTTCAGTGCATGAGTTTCACGGCATGAGATTCAGGGCATGAGTTTTAGGGTAGGTGTTTCAGTGCAAGAGTTTCAGGGCATGAGATTCAGGGAATGAGTTTCAGGGCATGAGTTTTAGGGTAGGTGTTTCAGTGCAAGAGTTTCAGGGCATCAGTTTCAGGGCAGGAATTTCCGCTCATGACATTCAGGGCATGAGTTTCAGGGCAGGAGATTCACGGCTTGAATTTAAGGTCATGAGATTTAGCGCATGAGATTCAGTGCATGAGTTTCAGGGCAGAAGTTTCAGGGCATGAGATTCAGGGCATGAGTTTCAGGGCATGAGATTCAGGGTAGGAATTTCAGGGCATGTGATTCAGATAATGAGTTTCTGGGCAGATGATTCAGGGCAGGAGTTTCAGTGCATGAGTTTCACGGCATGAGATTCAGGGCATGAGTTTTAGGGTAGGTGTTTCAGTGCAAGAGTTTCAGGGCATGAGATTCAGGGAATGAGTTTCAGGGCATGAGTTTTAGGGTAGGTGTTTCAGTGCAAGAGTTTCAGGGCATCAGTTTCAGGGCAGGAATTTCAGGGCATGACATTCAGGGCATGAGTTTCAGGGCAGGAGATTCACGGCTTGAATTTAAGGTCATGAGATTTAGCGCATGAGATTCAGTGCATGAGTTTCAGGGCAGAAGTTTCAGGGCATGAGATTCAGGGCATGAGTTTCAGGGCATGAGATTCAGGGTAGGAATTTCAGGGCATGTGATTCAGATAATGAGTTTCTGGGCAGATGATTCAGGGCAGGAGTTTTAGGGCATGTGATTCATAGCAAGAGTTTCAGTGCATGAGTTTCAGTGCAGGAGTTTCAGGGTATGAGATTTAGGGCATGAGCTTCAGTGCATGAAATTCAGGGCTTGAGTTTCAGGGCATGAGGTTCAGGGCATGAGATTCAGGGCATCAGTTTCAGGGCAGGAGTTTCAGTGCATGAATTTCACGGCATGAGATTCAGGGCATGAGTTTTAGGGTAGGTGTTTCAGTGCAAGAGTTTCAGGGCATGAGATTCAGGGAATGAGTTTCTGGGCATGAGTTTTAGGGTAGGTGTTTCAGTGCAAGAGTTTCAGGGCAGGAGTTTCAGGGCATGTAATTCAGGGCGTGAGTTTCAGGATATGAGATTCATGGCATGAGTTTCAGTGATGGAGTTTCAGGGCATGAGATTCAGTGCATGAGTTTCAGGGCATGAGATTCAGGACAGGAGTTTCAAGGCATTACATTCAGGGCATGAGTTTCAGGTTAGGAATTTCAGGGCATGACATTCAGGGCATAAGTTTCAGGGCAGGAGATTCAAGGCTTGAGTTTAAGGTCATGAGATTTAGCGCATGAGATTCAGTGCATGAGTTTCAGGGCAGAAGTTTCAGGGCATGAGATTCAGGGCATGAGATTCCCTGCATGAGTTTCAGTGCATGAGTTTGAGGGAAGGAGTTTCAAGGCATTAGATTCAGGGCATGAGTTTCAGGGCATGAGATTCAGGGTAGGAATTTCAGGGCATGTGATTCAGATAATGAGTTTCTGGGCAGATGATTCAGGGCAGGAGTTTTAGGGCATGTGATTCATAGCAAGAGTTTCAGTGCATGAGTTTCAGGGTATGAGATTTAGGGCATGAGCTTCAGTGCATGAAATTCAGGGCTTGAGTTTCAGGGCATGAGGTTCAGGGCATGAGTTTCAGTGCATGAGATTCAGGGCATCAGTTTCAGGGCAGGAGTTTCAGTGCATGAGTTTCACGGCATGAGATTCAGGGCATGAGTTTTAGGGTAGGTGTTTCAGTGCAAGAGTTTCAGGGCATGAGATTCAGGGAATGAGTTTCAGGGCATGAGTTTTAGGGTAGGTGTTTCAGTGCAAGAGTTTGAGGGCATGAGTTTCAGGGCAGGAATTTCAGGGCATGACATTCAGGGCATGAGTTTCAGGGCAGGAGATTCACGGCTTGAGTTTAAGGTCATGAGATTTAGCGCATGAGATTCAGGGCATGAGATTCAGGGCATGAGTTTCAGGGCAGGAGAATAAGGGCTTGAGTTTCAGGGCAGGATATTCAGGGCATGAGTTTCAGGGCATGAGTTTCAGGACAGGTGTTTCAGGGCATGTAATTCAGTGCGTGAGTTTCAGTGCATGAGATTCAGGACAGGAGTTTCAAGGCATGATATTCAGGGCATGAGTATCAAGGCAGGAGATTCACGGCTTGAGTTTAAGTTCATGAGAATTAGCGCATGAGATTCAGTGCATGAGTTTCAGGGCAGAAGTTTCAGGGCATGAGATTCAGGGCATGAGTTTCAGGGCATGAGATTCAGGACAGGAGTTTCAAGGCATTGCATTCAGGGCGTGAGTTTCAGGATATGAGATTCATGGCATGAGTTTCAGTGCAGGAGTTTCAGGGCATGAGATTCAGGGCATGAGTTTCAGGGCATGAGATTCAGGACAGGAGTTTCAAGGCATTGCATTCAGGGCATGAGTTTCAGGTTAGGAATTTCAGGGCATGACATTCAGGGCATAAGTTTCAGGGCAGGATATTCAAGGCTTGAGTTTAAGGTCATGAGATTTAGCGCATGAGATTCAGTGCATGAGTTTCAGTGCATGAGTTTGAGGGCAGGAGTATCAAGGCATGAGATTCAGGGCATGAGTTTCAGGGCAGGAGATTAAGGGCTTGAGTTTCAGGGCATGAGATTCAGGGCAGGAATTTCAGGGCATGCGATTCAGGGCATGAGTTTCAGTGCATGAATTTCAGGGCAGGAGTTTCAGGGTTTGAGATTTAGGGAATGAGTTTCAGTGCATTAGATTCTGGGCTTGAGTTTCAGGGCATGAGGTTCAGGGCATGAGTGTCAGTGTATGAGATTCAGGGCATCAGTTTCAGGGCAGGAGATTCACGGCTTGAGTTTAAGGTCATGAGATTTAGCGCATGAGATTCAGTGCATGAGTTTCAGGGCAGAAGTTTCAGGGCATGAGATTCAGAGCATGGGTTTCAGGGCAGGAGAATAAGGGCTTGAGTTTCAGGGCATGAGATTCAGGGCATGAGTTTCAGGGCATGAGTTTCAGGACAGGAGTTTCAGGGCATGTAATTCAGGGCGTGAGTTTCAGTGCCTGAGTTTCAGTGCATGAGTTTGAGGGCAGGAGTTTCAAGGCATGAGATTCAGGGCATGAGTTTCAGGGCAGGAGAATAAGGGCTTGAATTTCAGGGCATGAGATTCAGGGCATGAGTTTCAGTGCATGAGTTTCAGTGCATGAGTTTGATGGCAGGAGTTTCAAGGCATGAGATTCAGGGCATGAGTTTCAGGGCAGGAGAATCAGGGCTTGAGTTTCAGTTCATGGGAGTCAGGGCAGAAGTTTCAGGGCAGGAGATTCAGGGCCGATGTTTCAGTGCAAGAGTTTCAGGGCATGTCTTTCAGTGTATGAGTTTCAGGGCAGGAGTTTCAGAGCATGAGATTCAGGGCATGAGTTTCAGGGCAGGAGATTCACGGCTTGAGTTTAAGGTCATGAGATTTAGCGCATGAGATTCAGTGCATGAGTTTCAGGGCAGAAGTTTCAGGGCACGAGATTCAGGGCATGAGTTTCAGGGCAGGAGTTTCAGGGCATGTAATTCAGGGCGTGAGTTTCAGGATATGAGATTTATGGCATGAGTATCAGTGCAGGAGTTTCAGGGCATGAGTTTCAGGGCATGAGTTTAAGGGCATGAGATTCAGGACAGCAGTTTCATGGCATGAGATTCAGGGCATGAGTTTCAGTGCATGAGTTTGAGGGCAGGAGTTTCAAGGCATGAGATTCAGGGCATGAGTTTCAGGGCATGAGATTCAGGGCAGGCGTTTTAGGGCATGTGATTCAGGGCATGAGTTTCAGTGCATGAGTTTCAGGGCTTGAGTTTCAGGGCATGAGGTTCAGGGCATGAGTTTCAGTGCAGGAGATTCAGGACATCAGTTTCAGGGCAGGAGTTTCAGTGCATGAATTTTACGGCATGAGATTCAGGGCATGAGATTCAATGCATGAGTTTTATGGTAGGTGTTTCAGTGCAAGAGTTTCAGGGCATGAGTTTCAGGGCAGGAATTTCAGGGCATGACATTCAGGGCATGAGTTTCAGGGCAGGAGATTCAGGGCTTGAGTTTCAGGGCATGAGTATCAAGGCAGGAGATTCACGGCTTGAGTTTAAGTTCATGAGATTTAGCGCATGAGATTCAGTGCATGAGTTTCAGGGCAGAAGTTTCAGGGCATGAGTTTCAGGGCATGGGTTTCAGGTCTGTGGTTTCAGGGCAGGAGATTCAGGGCAGGAGATTCAGGGCCGATGTTTCAGTGCAAGAGTTTCAGGGCATGTCTTTCAGTGCATGAGTTTCAGGGCAGGATTTTCAGAGCATGAGATTCAGGGCATGAGTTTCAGAGCAGGAGATTCACGGCTTGAGTTTAAGGTCATGAGATTTAGCGCATGAGATTCAGTGCATGAGTTTCAGGGCAGAAGTTTCAGGGCACGAGATTCAGGGCATGAGTTTCAGGGCAGGAGTTTCAGGGCATGTAATTCAGGGCGTGAGTTTCAGGATATGAGATTTATGGCATGAGTATCAGTGCAGGAGTTTCAGGGCATGAGTTTCAGGGCATGAGTTTAAGGGCATGAGATTCAGGACGGCAGTTTCATGGCATGAGATTCAGGGCATGAGTTTCAGTGCATGAGTTTGAGGGCAGGAGTTTCAAGGCATGAGATTCAGGGCATGAGTTTCAGGGCATGATATTCAGGGCAGGCGTTTTAGGGCATGTGATTCAGGGCATGAGTTTCAGTGCATGAGTTTCAGGGCTTGAGTTTCAGGGCATGAGGTTCAGGGCATGAGTTTCAGTGCAGGAGATTCAGGGCATCAGTTTCAGGGCAGGAGTTTCAGTGCATGAATTTCACGGCATGAGATTCAGGGCATGAGATTCAATGCATGAGTTTTAGGGTAGGAGTTTCAGTGCAAGAGTTTCAGGGCATGAGTTTCAGGGCAGGAATTTCAGGGCATGACATTCAGGGCATGAGTTTCAGGGCAGGAGATTCAGGGCTTGAGTTTCAGGGCAGGAATTTCAGTGCATAACATTCAGGGCATGCGTTTCAGGGCAGGAGATTCAAGGCTTGAGTTTAAGGTCATGAGATTTAGCGCATGAGATTCAGTGCATGAGTTTCAGTGCATGAGTTTGAGGGCAGGAGTATCAAGGCATGAGATTCAGGGCATGAGTTTCAGGGCAGGAGAATAAGGGCGTGAGTTTCAGTATATGAGATTCATGGCATGAGTTTCCGGGCAGGAGTTTCAGGGCATGAGATTCAGGGCATGAGTTTCAAGGCATGAGATTCAGGGCAGGAGTTTCAAGGCATGAGATTCAGGGCATGAGTTTCACTGCATGAGTTTCAGTGCATGAGTTTGAGGGCAGGAGTTTCAAGGCATGAGATTTAGGGCATGAGTTTCAGGGCATGAGATTCAGGGTAGGAATTTCAGGGCATGTGATTCAAATAATGAGTTTCTGGGCAGATGATTCAGGGCAGGAGTTTTAGGGCATGTGATTCATAGCAAGAGTTTCAGTGCATGAGTTTCAGGGCAGGAGTTTCAGGGTATGAGATTTAGGGCATGAGCTTCAGTGCATGAAATTCAGGGCTTGAGTTTCAGGGCATGAGTTTCAGGGCATGAGTTTCAGTGCATGAGATTCAGGGCATCAGTTTCAGGGCAGGAGTTTCAGTGCATGAGTTTCACGGCATGAGATTCAGGGCATGAGTTTTAGGGTAGGTGTTTCAGTGCAAGAGTTTCAGGGCATGAGATTCAGGGAATGAGTTTCAGGGCATGAGTTTTAGGGTAGGTGTTTCAGTGCAAGAGTTTCAGGGCATCAGTTTCAGGGCAGGAATTTCAGGGCATGACATTCAGGGCATGAGTTTCAGGGCAGGAGATTCACGGCTTGAATTTAAGGTCATGAGATTTAGCGCATGAGATTCAGTGCATGAGTTTCAGGGCAGAAGTTTCAGGGCATGAGATTCAGGGCATGAGTTTCAGGGCATGAGATTCAGGGTAGGAATTTCAGGGCATGTGATTCAGATAATGAGTTTCTGGGCAGATGATTCAGGGCAGGAGTTTCAGTGCATGAGTTTCACGGCATGAGATTCAGGGCATGAGTTTTAGGGTAGGTGTTTCAGTGCAAGAGTTTCAGGGCATGAGATTCAGGGAATGAGTTTCAGGGCATGAGTTTTAGGGTAGGTGTTTCAGTGCAAGAGTTTCAGGGCATCAGTTTCAGGGCAGGAATTTCAGGGCATGACATTCAGGGCATGAGTTTCAGGGCAGGAGATTCACGGCTTGAATTTAAGGTCATGAGATTTAGCGCATGAGATTCAGTGCATGAGTTTCAGGGCAGAAGTTTCAGGGCATGAGATTCAGGGCATGAGTTTCAGGGCATGAGATTCAGGGTAGGAATTTCAGGGCATGTGATTCAGATAATGAGTTTCTGGGCAGATGATTCAGGGCAGGAGTTTTAGGGCATGTGATTCATAGCAAGAGTTTCAGTGCATGAGTTTCAGGGCAGGAGTTTCAGGGTATGAGATTTAGGGCATGAGCTTCAGTGCATGAAATTCAGGGCTTGAGTTTCAGGGCATGAGGTTCAGGGCATGAGATTCAGGGCATCAGTTTCAGGGCAGGAGTTTCAGTGCATGAATTTCACGGCATGAGATTCAGGGCATGAGTTTTAGGGTAGGTGTTTCAGTGCAAGAGTTTCAGGGCATGAGATTCAGGGAATGAGTTTCTGGGCATGAGTTTTAGGGTAGGTGTTTCAGTGCAAGTGTTTCAGGGCAGGAGTTTCAGGGCATGTAATTCAGGGCGTGAGTTTCAGGATATGAGATTCATGGCATGAGTTTCAGTGATGGAGTTTCAGGGCATGAGATTCAGTGCATGAGTTTCAGGGCATGAGATTCAGGACAGGAGTTTCAAGGCATTACATTCAGGGCATGAGTTTCAGGTTAGGAATTTCAGGGCATGACATTCAGGGCATAAGTTTCAGGGCAGGAGATTCAAGGCTTGAGTTTAAGGTCATGAGATTTAGCGCATGAGATTCAGTGCATGAGTTTCAGGGCAGAATTTTCAGGGCATGAGATTCAGGGCATGAGATTCCCTGCATGAGTTTCAGTGCATGAGTTTGAGGGAAGGAGTTTCAAGGCATTAGATTCAGGGCATGAGTTTCAGGGCATGAGATTCAGGGTAGGAATTTCAGGGCATGTGATTCAGATAATGAGTTTCTGGGCAGATGATTCAGGGCAGGAGTTTTAGGGCATGTGATTCATAGCAAGAGTTTCAGTGCATGAGTTTCAGGGTATGAGATTTAGGGCATGAGCTTCAGTGCATGAAATTCAGGGCTTGAGTTTCAGGGCATGAGGTTCAGGGCATGAGTTTCAGTGCATGAGATTCAGGGCATCAGTTTCAGGGCAGGAGTTTCAGTGCATGAGTTTCACGGCATGAGATTCAGGGCATGAGTTTTAGGGTAGGTGTTTCAGTGCAAGAGTTTCAGGGCATGAGATTCAGGGAATGAGTTTCAGGGCATGAGTTTTAGGGTAGGTGTTTCAGTGCAAGAGTTTGAGGGCATGAGTTTCAGGGCAGGAATTTCAGGGCATGACATTCAGGGCATGAGTTTCAGGGCAGGAGATTCACGGCTTGAGTTTAAGGTCATGAGATTTAGCGCATGAGATTCAGGGCATGAGATTCAGGGCATGAGTTTCAGGGCAGGAGAATAAGGGCTTGAGTTTCAGGGCAGGATATTCAGGGCATGAGTTTCAGGGCATGAGTTTCAGGACAGGTGTTTCAGGGCATGTAATTCAGTGCGTGAGTTTCAGTGCATGAGATTCAGGACAGGAGTTTCAAGGCATGATATTCAGGGCATGAGTATCAAGGCAGGAGATTCACGGCTTGAGTTTAAGTTCATGAGAATTAGCGCATGAGATTCAGTGCATGAGTTTCAGGGCAGAAGTTTCAGGGCATGAGATTCAGGGCATGAGTTTCAGGGCATGAGATTCAGGACAGGAGTTTCAAGGCATTGCATTCAGGGCGTGAGTTTCAGGATATGAGATTCATGGCATGAGTTTCAGTGCAGGAGTTTCAGGGCATGAGATTCAGGGCATGAGTTTCAGGGCATGAGATTCAGGACAGGAGTTTCAAGGCATTGCATTCAGGGCATGAGTTTCAGGTTAGGAATTTCAGGGCATGACATTCAGGGCATAAGTTTCAGGGCAGGATATTCAAGGCTTGAGTTTAAGGTCATGAGATTTAGCGCATGAGATTCAGTGCATGAGTTTCAGTGCATGAGTTTGAGGGCAGGAGTATCAAGGCATGAGATTCAGGGCATGAGTTTCAGGGCAGGAGATTAAGGGCTTGAGTTTCAGGGCATGAGATTCAGGGCAGGAATTTCAGGGCATGCGATTCAGGGCATGAGTTTCAGTGCATGAATTTCAGGGCAGGAGTTTCAGGGTTTGAGATTTAGGGAATGAGTTTCAGTGCATTAGATTCTGGGCTTGAGTTTCAGGGCATGAGGTTCAGGGCATGAGTGTCAGTGTATGAGATTCAGGGCATCAGTTTCAGGGCAGGAGATTCACGGCTTGAGTTTAAGGTCATGAGATTTAGCGCATGAGATTCAGTGCATGAGTTTCAGGGCAGAAGTTTCAGGGCATGAGATTCAGAGCATGGGTTTCAGGGCAGGAGAATAAGGGCTTGAGTTTCAGGGCATGAGATTCAGGGCATGAGTTTCAGGGCATGAGTTTCAGGACAGGAGTTTCAGGGCATGTAATTCAGGGCGTGAGTTTCAGTGCCTGAGTTTCAGTGCATGAGTTTGAGGGCAGGAGATTCAAGGCATGAGATTCAGGGCATGAGTTTCAGGGCAGGAGAATCAGGGCCTGAGTTTCAGTTCATGGGAGTCAGGGCAGAAGTTTCAGGGCAGGAGATTCAGGGCCGATGTTTCAGTGCAAGAGTTTCAGGGCATGTCTTTCAGTGTATGAGTTTCAGGGCAGGAGTTTCAGAGCATGAGATTCAGGGCATGAGTTTCAGGGCAGGAGATTCACGGCTTGAGTTTAAGGTCATGAGATTTAGCGCATGAGATTCAGTGCATGAGTTTCAGGGCAGAAGTTTCAGGGCACGAGATTCAGGGCATGAGTTTCAGGGCAGGAGTTTCAGGGCATGAGTTTGAGGGCAGGAGTTTCAATGCATGAGATTCAGGGCATGAGTTTCAGGGCATGAGATTCAGGGCAGGCGTTTTAGGGCATGTGATTCAGGGCATGAGTTTCAGTGCATGAGTTTCAGGGCTTGAGTTTCAGGGCATGAGGTTCAGGGCATGAGTTTCAGTGCAGGAGATTCAGGACATCAGTTTCAGGGCAGGAGTTTCAGTGCATGAATTTTACGGCATGAGATTCATGGCATGAGTTTCAGTGCAGGAGTTTCAGGGCATGAGATTCAGGGCATGAGTTTCAGGGCATGAGATTCAGGACAGGAGTTTCAAGGCATTGCATTCAGGGCATGAGTTTCAGGTTAGGAATTTCAGGGCATGACATTCAGGGCATAAGTTTCAGGGCAGGAGATTCAAGGCTTGAGTTTAAGGTCATGAGATTTAGCGCATGAGATTCAGTGCATGAGTTTCAGTGCATGAGTTTGAGGGCAGGAGTATCAAGGCATGAGATTCAGGGCATGAGTTTCAGGGCAGGAGATTAAGGGCTTGAGTTTCAGGGCATGAGATTCAGGGCAGGAATTTCAGGGCATGTGATTCAGGGCATGAGTTTCAGTGCATGAATTTCAGGGCAGGAGTTTCAGGGTTTGAGATTTAGGGAATGAGTTTCAGTGCATTAGATTCTGGGCTTGAGTTTCAGGGCATGAGGTTCAGGGCATGAGTGTCAGTGTATGAGATTCAGGGCATCAGTTTCAGGGCAGGAGATTCACGGCTTGAGTTTAAGGTCATGAGATTTAGCGCATGAGATTCAGTGCATGAGTTTCAGGGCAGAAGTTTCAGGGCATGAGATTCAGGTCATGGGTTTCAGGGCAGGAGAATAAGGACTTGAGTTTCAGGGCATGAGATTCAGGGCATGAGTTTCAGGGCATGAGTTTCAGGACAGGAGTTTCAGGGCATGTAATTCAGGGCGTGAGTTTCAGTGCCTGAGTTTCAGTGCATGAGTTTGAGGGCAGGAGTTTCAAGGCATGAGATTCAGGGCATGAGTTTCAGGGCAGGAGAATAAGGGCTTGAGTTTCAGGGCATGAGATTCAGGGCATGAGTTTCAGTGCATGAGTTTCAGTGCATGAGTTTGATGGCAGGAGTTTCAAGGCATGAGATTCAGGGCATGAGTTTCAGGGCAGGAGAATCAGGGCTTGAGTTTCAGTTCATGGGAGTCAGGGCATGAGTTTCGGGGCATGAGATTAAGGACAGGAGTTTCAAGACATGAGATTCAGGGCATCAGTTTCAGGGCAGGCGATTCACGGCTTGAGTTTAAGGTCATGAGATTTAGCGCATGATATTCAGTGCATGAGTTTCAGGGCAGAAGTTTCAGGGCAGGAGATTCAGGGCCGATGTTTCAGTGCAAGAGTTTCAGGGCATGTCTTTCAGAGTATGAGTTTCAGGGCAGGATTTTCAGAGCATGAGATTCAGTGCATGAGTTTCAGGGCAGAAGTTTCAGGGCACGAGATTCAGGGCATGAGTTTCAGGGCAGGAGTATCAGGGCATGTAATTCAGGGCGTGAGTTTCAGGATATGAGATTTATGGCATGAGTATCAGTGCAGGAGTTTCAGGGCATGAGTTTCAGGGCATGAGTTTAAGGGCATGAGATTCAGGACAGCAGTTTCATGGCATGAGATTCAGGGCATGAGTTTCAGTGCATGAGTTTGAGGGCAGGAGTTTCAAGGCATGAGATTCAGGGCATGAGTTTCAGGGCATGAGATTCAGGGCAGGCGTTTTAGGGCATGTGATTCAGGGCATGAGTTTCAGTGCATGAGTTTCAGGGCTTGAGTTTCAGGGCATGAGGTTCAGGGCATGAGTTTCAGTGCAGGAGATTCAGGGCATCAGTTTCAGGGCAGGAGTTTCAGTGCATGAATTTCACGGCATGAGATTCAGGGCATGAGATTCAATGCATGAGTTTTAGGGTAGGTGTTTCAGTGCAAGAGTTTCAGGGCATGAGTTTCAGGGCAGGAATTTCAGGGCATGACATTCAGGGCATGAGTTTCAGGGCAGGAGATTCAGGGCTTGAGTTTCAGGCCAGGAATTTCAGTGCATAACATTCAGGGCATGCGTTTCAGGGCAGGAGATTCAAGGCTTGAGTTTAAGGTCATGAGATTTAGCGCATGAGATTCAGTGCATGAGTTTCAGTGCATGAGTTTGAGGGCAGGAGTATCAAGGCATGAGATTCAGGGCATGAGTTTCAGGGCAGGAGAATAAGGGCGTGAGTTTCAGTATATGAGATTCATGGCATGAGTTTCCGGGCAGGAGTTTCAGGGCATGAGATTCAGGGCATGAGTTTCAAGGCATGAGATTCAGGGCAGGAGTTTCAAGGCATGAGATTCAGGGCATGAGTTTCACTGCATGAGTTTCAGTGCATGAGTTTGAGGGCAGGAGTTTCAAGGCATGAGATTTAGGGCATGAGTTTCAGGGCATGAGATTCAGGGTAGGAATTTCAGGGCATGTGATTCAAATAATGAGTTTCTGGGCAGATGATTCAGGGCAGGAGTTTCAGGGTATGAGATTTAGGGCATGAGCTTCAGTGCATGAAATTCAGGGCTTGAGTTTCAGGGCATCAGTTTCAGGGCAGGAGTTTCAGTGCATGAGTTTCAGGGCAGGAGTTTCAGGGTATGAGATTTAGGGCATGAGCTTCAGTGCATGAAATTCAGGGCTTGAGTTTCAGGGCATGAGTTTCAGGGCATGAGTTTCAGTGCATGAGATTCAGGGCATCAGTTTCAGGGCAGGAGTTTCAGTGCATGAGTTTCACGGCATGAGATTCAGGGCATGAGTTTTAGGGTAGGTGTTTCAGTGCAAGAGTTTCAGGGCATGAGATTCAGGGAATGAGTTTCAGGGCATGAGATTTAGGGTAGGTGTTTCAGTGCAAGAGTTTCAGGGCATGAGTTTCAGGGCAGGAATTTCAGGGCATGACATTCAGGGCATGAGTTTCAGGGCAGGAGATTCACGGCTTGAATTTAAGGTCATGAGATTTAGCGCATGAGATTCAGTGCATGAGTTTCAGGGCAGAAGTTTCAGGGCATGAGATTCAGGGCATGAGATTCCCTGCATGAGTTTCAGTGCATGAGTTTGAGGGCAGGAGTTTCAAGGCATTAGATTCAGGGCATGAGTTTCAGGGCATGAGATTCAGGGTAGGAATTTCAGGGCATGTGATTCAGATAATGAGTTTCTGGGCAGATGATTCAGGGCAGGAGTTTTAGGGCATGTGATTCATAGCAAGAGTTTCAGTGCATGAGTTTCAGGGCAGGAGTTTCAGGGTATGAGATTTAGGGCATGAGCTTCAGTGCATGAAATTCAGGGCTTGAGTTTCAGGGCATGAGGTTCAGGGCATGAGTTTCAGTGCATGAGATTCAGGGCATCAGTTTCAGGGCAGGAGTTTCAGTGCATGAGTTTCACGGCATGAGATTCAGGGCATGAGTTTTAGGGTAGGTGTTTCAGTGCAAGTGTTTCAGGGCATGAGATTCAGGGAATGAGTTTCAGGGCATGAGTTTTAGGGTAGGTGTTTCAGTGCAAGAGTTTCAGGGCAGGAATTTCGGGGCATGACATTCAGGGCATGAGTATCAGGGCAGGAGATTCACGGCTTGAGTTTAAGGTCATGAGATTTAGCGCATGAGATTCAGTGCATGAGATTCAGGGCAGAAGTTTCAGGGCATGAGATTCAGGGCATGAGATTCAGGGCATGAGTTTCAGGGCAGGAGAATAAGGGCTTGAGTTTCAGGGCAGGAGATTCAGGGCATGAGTTTCAGGGCATGAGTTTCAGGACAGGTGTTTCAGGGCGTGTAATTCAGTGCGTGAGTTTCAGTGCATGAGATTCAGGACAGGAGTTTCAAGGCATGATATTCAGGGCATGAGTATCAAGGCAGGAGATTCACGGCTTGAGTTTAAGTTCATGAGATTTAGCGCATGAGATTCAGTGCATGAGTTTCAGGGCAGAAGTTTCAGGGCATGAGATTCAGGGCATGAGTTTCAGGGCATGTAATTCAGGGCATGAGTTTCAGGATATGAGATTCATGGCATGATATTCAGGGCAGCAGTTTCAGGGCATGATGTTCAGGACATGAGTTTCAGTGCAGTAGTTTCAGTGCATTAGATTCAGGGCATGAGTTTCAGGACAGGAGTTTCAAGGCATTGCATTCAGGGCATGAGTTTCAGGTTAGGAATTTCAGGGCATGACATTCAGGGCATAAGTTTCAGGGCAGGAGATTCAAGGCTTGAGTTTAAGGTCATGAGATTTAGCGCATGAGATTCAGTGCATGAGTTTCAGGGCAGAAGTTTCAGGGCATGAGATTCAGGGCATGAGATTCCCTGCATGAGTTTCAGTGCATGAGTTTGAGGGCAGGAGTTTCAAGGCATTAGATTCAGGGCATGAGTTTCAGGGCATGAGATTCAGGGTAGGAATTTCAGGGCATGTGATTCAGATAATGAGTTTCTGGGCAGATGATTCAGGGCAGGAGTTTTAGGGCATGTGATTCATAGCAAGAGTTTCAGTGCATGAGTTTCAGGGCAGGAGTTTCAGGGTATGAGATTTAGGGCATGAGCTTCAGTGCATGAAATTCAGGGCTTGAGTTTCAGGGCATGAGGTTCAGGGCATGAGTTTCAGTGCATGAGATTCAGGGCATCAGTTTCAGGGCAGGAGTTTCAGTGCATGAGTTTCACGGCATGAGATTCAGGGCATGAGTTTTAGGGTAGGTGTTTCAGTGCAAGAGTTTCAGGGCATGAGATTCAGGGAATGAGTTTCAGGGCATGAGTTTTAGGGTAGGTGTTTCAGTGCAAGAGTTTCAGGGCAGGAATTTCGGGGCATGACATTCAGGGCATGAGTATCAGGGCAGGAGATTCACGGCTTGAGTTTAAGGTCATGAGATTTAGCGCATGAGATTCAGTGCATGAGTTTCAGGGCAGAAGTTTCAGGGCATGAGATTCAGGGCATGAGATTCCCTGCATGAGTTTCAGTGCATGAGTTTGAGGGCAGGAGTTTCAAGGCATTAGATTCAGGGCATGAGTTTCAGGGCATGAGATTCAGGGTAGAAATTTCAGGGCATGTGACTCAGATAATGAGTTTCTGGGCAGATGATTCAGGGCAGGAGTTTTAGGGCATGTGATTCATAGCAAGAGTTTCCGTGCATGAGTTTCAGGACAGGAGTTTCATTGTATGAGATTTAGGGCATGAGCTTCAGTGCATGAAATTCAGGGCTTGAGTTTCAGGGCATGAGGTTCAGGGCATGAGTTTCAGTGCATGAGATTCAGGGCATCAGTTTCAGGGCAGGAGTTTCAGTGCATGAGTTTCACGGCATGAGATTCAGGGCATGAGTTTTAGGGTAGGTGTTTCAGTGCAAGAGTTTCAGGGCATGAGATTCAGGGCATGAGATTCAGGGTATGAGTTTCAGGGCAGGAGAATAAGGGCTTGAGTTTCAGGGCAGGATATTCAGGGCATGAGTTTCAGGGCATGAGTTTCAGGACAGGTGTTTCAGGGCATGTAATTCAGTGCGTGAGTTTCAGTGCATGAGATTCAGGACAGGAGTTTCAGGGCATGAGATTCAGGGCATGAGTTTCAGGGCATGAGTTTCAGGGCAGGAGTTTCAGGGCATGTAATTCAGCGCGTGAGTTTCAGGATATGAGATTCATGGCATGAGTTTCAGTGCAGGAGTTTCAGGGCATGAGATTCAGGGCATGAGTTTCAGGGCATGAGATTCAGGACTGGAGTTTCAAGGCATTGCATTCAGGGCATGAGTTTCAGGTTAGGAATTTCAGGGCATGACATTCAGGGCATAAGTTTCAGGGCAGGAGATTCAAGGCTTGAGTTTAAGGTCATGAGATTTAGCGCATGAGATTCAGTGCATGAGTTTCAGTGCATGAGTTTGAGGGCAGGAGTATCAAGGCATGATATTCAGGGCATGAGTTTCAGGGCAGGAGATTAAGGGCTTGAGTTTCAGGGCATGAGATTCAGGGCAGGAATTTCAGGGCATGCGATTCAGGGCATGAGTTTCAGTGCATGAATTTCAGGGCAGGAGTTTCAGGGTTTGAGATTTAGGGAATGAGTTTCAGTGCATTAGATTCTGGGCTTGAGTTTCAGGGCATGAGGTTCAGGGCATGAGTGTCAGTGTATGAGATTCAGGGCATCAGTTTCAGGGCAGGAGATTCACGGCTTGAGTTTAAGGTCATGAGATTTAGCGCATGAGATTCAGTGCATGAGTTTCAGGGCAGAAGTTTCAGGGCATGAGATTCAGGGCATGGGTTTCAGGGCAGGAGAATAAGGGCTTGAGTTTCAGGGCATGAGATTCAGGGCATGAGTTTCAGGGCATGAGTTTCAGGACAGGAGTTTCAGCGCATGTAATTCAGGGCGTGAGTTTCAGTGCCTGAGTTTCAGTGCATGAGTTTGAGGGCAGGAGTTTCAAGGCATGAGATTCAGGGCATGAGTTTCAGGGCAGGAGAATAAGGGCTTGAGTTTCAGGGCATGAGATTCAGGGCATGAGTTTCAGTGCATGAGTTTCAGTGCATGAGTTTGAGGGCAGGAGTTTCAAGGCGTGAGATTCAGGGCATGAGTTTCAGGGCAGGAGAATCAGGGCTTGAGTTTCAGTTCATGGGAGTCAGGGCATGAGCTTCAGGGCATGAGATTCAGGACAGGAGTTTCAAGACATGAGATTCAGGGCATCAGTTTCAGGGCAGGCGATTCACGGCTTGAGTTTAAGGTCATGAGATTTAGCGCATGATATTCAGTGCATGAGTTTCAGGGCAGAAGTTTCAGGGCATGAGATTCAGGGCATGAGATTCAGGGCATGAGTTTCAGAGCAGGAGAATAAGGGCTTGAGTTTCAGGGCAAGAGATTCAGGGCATGAGTTTCAGGGCATGAGTTTCAGGACAGGAGTTTCAGGGCATGTAATTCAGGGCGTGAGTTTCAGTGCATGAGTTTCAGTGCATGAGTTTGAGGGCAGGAGTTTCAAGGCATGAGATTCAGGGCATGTGTTTCAGGGCAGGAGAATCAGGGCTTGAGTTTAAGGTCATGCGATTTAGCGCATGAGATTAAGTGCATGAGTTTCAGGGCAGTAGTTTCAGGGCATGAGATTCAGGTCATGGGTTTCAGGGCAGGAGAATAAGGGCTTGAGTTTCAGGGCATGAGATTCAGGGCATGAGTTTCAGTGCATGAGTTTCAGTGCATGAGTTTGAATGCTGGAGTTTCAAGGCATGAGATTCAGAGCATGAGTTTCAAGGCAGGAGATTCACGGCTTGAGTTTAAGGTCATGAGATTTAGCGCATGAGATTCAGTGCATGAGTTTCGGGGCAGAAGTTTCAGGGCATGAGATTCAGGGCATGAGTTTCAGGGCATGAGTTTCAGTGAAGGATTTTCAGGGCATGTAATTCAGGGCATGAGTTTCAGGATATGAGATTCATGGCATGATATTCAGCGCAGCAGTTTCAGGGCATGATGTTCAGGACATGAGTTTCAGTGCAGTAGTTTCAGTGCATGAGATTCAGTGCATGAGTTTCAGGGCAGGTGATTCACGGCTTGAGTTTAAGGTCATGAGATTTAGCGCATGAGATTCAGTGCATGAGTATCAGGGCAGAAGTTTCAGGGCATGAGATTCAGGTCATGGGTTTTAGGGCAGGAGAATAAGGGCTTGAGTTTCAGGGCATGAGTTTCAGTGCATGAGTTTCAGTGCATGAGTTTGAGGGCAGGAGTTTCAAGGCATGAGATTCAGTGCATGAGTTTCAGTGAATGAGTTTCAGGGCAGGAGATTCAGAGCATGAGTTTCAGTGCATGAGTTTGAGGGCAGGAATTTCACTGCATGAGATTCAGGGCATGAGTTTCAGGGCATGGGTTTCAGGTCTGTGGTTTCAGGGCAGGAGATTCAGGGCAGGAGATTCAGGGCCGGTGTTTCAGTGCAAGAGTTTCAGGGCATGTCTTTCAGGGCATGAGTTTCAGGGCAGGAGATTCACGGCTTGAGTTTAAGGTCATGAGAGTTAGAGCATGAGATTCAGTGCATGAGTTTCAGGGCAGAAGTTTCAGGGCACGAGATTCAGGGCATGAGTTTCAGGGCAGGAGTTTCAGGGCATGTAATTCAGGGCGTGCGTTTCAGGATATGAGATTCATGGCATGAGTATCAGTGCAGGAGTTTCAGGGCATGAGTTTCAGGGCATGAGATTCAGGGCATGAGTTTCAGGACTTGAGATTCAGGACAGCAGTTTCATGGCATGAGATTCAGGGCATGAGTTTCAGTGCATGAGATTCAGGGCTGGAATTTCAGGGCATGTGATTCAGATAATGAGTTTCTGGGCAGATGATTCAGGGCAGGCGTTTTAGGGCATGTGTTTCAGGGCATGAGTTTCAGGGCATGAGGTTCAGGGCATGAGTTTCAGTGCAGGAGATTCAGGGCATCAGTTTCAGGGCAGGAGTTTCAGTGCATGAACTTCACGGCATGAGATTCAGGGCATGAGATTCAATGCATGAGTTTTAGGGTAGGTGTTTCAGTGCAAGAGTTTCAGGGCATGAGTTTCAGGGCAGGAATTTCAGCGCATGACATTCAGGGCATGAGTTTTAGGGCAGGAGATTCAGGGCTTGAGTTTCAGGGCAGGAATTTCAGGGCATGACATTCAGGGCATGAGTTTCAGGGCAGGAGATTCAAGGCTTGAGTTTGAGGTCATGAGATTTAGCGCATGAGATTCAGTGCATGAGTTTCAGTGCATAAGTTTGAGGGCAGGAGTATCAAGGCATGAGATTCAGGGCATGAGTTTCAGGGCAGGAGAATAAGGGCTTGAGTTTCAGGATATGAGATTCAGGGCATGAGTTTCCGGGCAGGTGTTTCAGGGCATGTAATTCAGGGCGTGAGTTTCAGTATATGAGATTCATGGCATGAGTTTCAGTGCAGGAGTTTCAGGGCATGAGATTCAGGGCATGAGTTTCAAGGCATGAGATTCAGGGCAGGAGTTTCAAGGCATGAGATTCAGGGCATGAGTTTCAGTGCATGAATTTCAGGGCAGGAGTTTCAGGGTTTGAGATTTAGGGAATGAGTTTCAGTGCATTAGATTCAGGGCTTGAGTTTCAGGGCATGAGGTTCAGGGCATGAGTGTCAGTGTATGAGATTCAGGGCATCAGTTTCAGGGCAGGAGATTCACGGCTTGTGTTTAAGGTCATGAGATTTAGCGCATGAGATTCAGTGCATGAGTTTCAGGGTAGAAGTTTCAGGGCATGAGATTCAGGGCATGGGTTTCAGGGCAGGAGAATAAGGGCTTGAGTTTCAGGGCATGAGATTCAGGGCATGAGTTTCAGGGCATGAGTTTCAGGACAGGAGTTTCAGGGCATGTAATTCAGGGCGTGAGTTTCAGTGCCTGAGTTTCAGTGCATGAGTTTGAGGGCAGGAGTTTCAAGGCATGAGATTCAGGGCATGAGTTTCAGGGCAGGAGAATAAGGGCTTGAGTTTCAGGGCATGAGATTCAGGGCATGAGTTTCAGTGCATGAGTTTCAGTGCATGAGTTTGAGGGCAGGAGTTTCAAGGCATGAGATTCAGGGCATGTGTTTCAGGGCAGGAGAATCAGGGCTTGAGTTTCAGTTCATGGGAGTCAGGGCATGAGTTTCAGGGCATGAGATTCAGGACAGGAGTTTCAAGACATGAGATTCAGGGCATCAGTTTCAGGGCAGGCGATTCACGGCTTGAGTTTAAGGTCATGAGATTTAGCGCATGATATTCAGTGCATGAGTTTCAGGGCAGAAGTTTCAGGGCATGAGATTCAGGGCATGGGTTTCAGGGCAGGAGAATAAGGGCTTGAGTTTCTGGGCTTGAGATTCAGGGCATGAGTTTCAGGGCATGAGTTTCAAGGCAGGAGTTTCAGGGCATGTAATTCAGGGCGTGAGTTTCAGTGCATGAGTTTCAGTGCATGAGTTTGAGGGCAGGAGTTTCAAGGCATGAGATTCAGGGCATGAGTTTCAGGGCAGGAGAATCAGGGCTTGAGTTTAAGGTCATGAGATTTAGCGCATGAGATTCAGTGCATGAGTTTCAGGGCAGAAGTTTCAGGGCATGAGATTCAGGTCATGGGTTTCAGGGCAGGAGAATAAGGGCTTGAGTTTCAGGGCATGAGATTCAGGGCATGAGTTTCAGGGCATGAGTTTCAGTGAAGGATTTTCAGGGCATGTAATTCAGGGCATGAGTTTCAGGATATGAGATTCATGGCATGATATTCAGCGCAGCAGTTTCAGGGCATGATGTTCAGGACATGAGTTTCAGTGCAGTAGTTTCAGTGCATGAGATTCAGTGCATGAGTTTCAGGGCAGGAGATTCACGGCTTGAGTTTAAGGTCATGAGATTTAGCGCATGAGACACAGTGCATGAGTTTCAGGGCAGATGTTTCAGGGCATGAGATTCAGGTCATGGGTTTCAGGGCAGGAGAATAAGTGCTTGAGTTTCAGGGCATGAGATTCAGGGCATGAGTTTCAGTGCATGAGATTCAGGACAGGAGTTTCAAGGCATGATATTCAGGGCATGAGTATCAAGGCAGGAGATTCACGGCTTGAGTTTAAGGTCATGAGATTTAGCGCATGAGATTCAGTGCATGAGTTTCAGGGCAGAAGTTTCAGGGCATGAGATTCAGGGCATGAGTTTCAGGGCATGTAATTCAGGGCATGAGTTTCAGGATATGAGATTCATGGCATGATATTCAGGGCAGCAGTTTCAGGGCATGATGTTCAGGACATGAGTTTCAGTGCAGTAGTTTCAGTGCATTAGATTTAGGGCATGAGTTTCAGGGCAGAAGTTTCAGGGCATGAGATTCAGGGCATGAGTTTCAGGGCATGAGTTTCAGGGCAGGAGTTTCAGGGCATGTAATTCAGCGCGTGAGTTTCAGGATATGAGATTCATGGCATGAGTTTCAGTGCAGGAGTTTCAGGGCATGCGATTCAGGGCATGAGTTTCAGGGCATGAGATTCAGGACAGGAGTTTCAAGGCATTGCATTCAGGGCATGAGTTTCAGGTTAGGAATTTCAGGGCATGACATTCAAAGCATAAGTTTCAGGGCAGGAGATTCAAGGCTTGAGTTTAAGGTCATGATATTCAGTGCATGAGATTCAGGGCATGAGATTCAGGGCAGGAGAATAAGGGCGTGAGTTTCAGTATATGAGATTCATGGCATGAGTTTCCGGGCAGGAGTTTCAGGGCATGAGATTCAGGGCATGAGTTTCAAGGCATGAGATTCAGGGCAGGAGTTTCAAGGCATGAGATTCAGGGCATGAGTTTCACTGCATGAGTTTCAGTGCATGAGTTTGAGGGCAGGAGTTTCAAGGCATGAGATTTAGGGCATGAGTTTCAGGGCATGAGATTCAGGGTATGAATTTCAGGGCATGTGATTCAAATAATGAGTTTCTGGGCAGATGATTCAGGGCAGGAGTTTTAGGGCATGTGATTCATAGCAAGAGTTTCAGTGCATGAGTTTCAGGGCAGGAGTTTCAGGGTATGAGATTTAGGGCATGAGCTTCAGTGCATGAAATTCAGGGCTTGAGTTTCAGGGCATGAGGTTCAGGGCATGAGTTTCAGTGCATGAGATACAGGGCATCAGTTTCAGGGCAGGAGTTTCAGTGCATGAGTTTCACGGCATGAGATTCAGGGCATGAGTTTTAGGGTAGGTGTTTCAGTGCAAGAGTTTCAGGGCATGAGATTCAGGGAATGAGTTTCAGGGCATGAGATTTAGGGTAGGTGTTTCAGTGCAAGAGTTTCAGGGCATGAGTTTCAGGGCAGGAATTTCAGGGCATGACATTCAGGGCAGGAGATTCACGGCTTGAGTTTAAGGTCATGAGATTTAGCGCATGACATTCAGGGCATGAGTTTCAGGGCAGAAGTTTCAGGGCATGAGATTCAGGGCATGAGATTCAGGGCATGAGTTTCAGGGCAGGAGAATAAGGGCTTGAGTTTCAGGGCAGGAGATTCAGGGCATGAGTTTCAGGGCATGAGTTTCAGGACAGGTGTTTCAGGGCATGTAATTCAGTGCGTGAGTTTCAGTGCATGAGATTCAGGACAGGAGATTCAAGGCATGATATTCAGGGCATGAGTATCAAGGCAGGAGATTCACGGCTTGAGTTTAAGTTCATGAGATTTAGCGCATGAGATTCAGTGCATGAGTTTCAGGGCAGAAGTTTCAGGGCATGAGATTCAGGGCATGAGTTTCAGGGCATGTAATTCAGGGCATGAGTTTCAGGATATGAGATTCATGGCATGATATTCAGGGCAGCAGTTTCAGGGCATGATGTTCAGGACATGAGTTTCAGTGCAGTAGTTTCAGTGCATTAGATTCAGGGCATGAGTTTCAGGGCAGAAGTTTCAGGGCATGAGATTCAGGATATGAGATTCATGGCATGAGTTTCAGTGCAGGAGTTTCAGGGCATGAGATTCAGGGCATGAGTTTCAGGGCATGAGATTCAGGACAGGAGTTTCAAGGCATTGCATTCAGGGCATGAGTTTCAGGTTAGGAATTTCAGGGCATGACATTCAGGGCATAAGTTTCAGGGCAGGAGATTCAAGGCTTGAGTTTAAGGTCATGAGATTTAGCGCATGAGATTCAGTGCATGAGTTTCAGGGCAGAAGTTTCAGGGCATGAGATTCAGGGCATGAGATTCCCTGCATGAGTTTCAGTGCATGAGTTTGAGGGCAAGAGTTTCAAGGCATTAGATTCAGGGCATGAGTTTCAGGGCATGAGATTCAGGGTAGGAATTTCAGGGCATGTGATTCAGATAATGAGTTTCTGGGCAGATGATTCAGGGCAGGAGTTTTAGGGCATGTGATTCATAGCAAGAGTTTCAGTGCATGAGTTTCAGGGCAGGAGTTTCAGGGTATGAGATTTAGGGCATGAGCTTCAGTGCATGAAATTCAGGGCTTGAGTTTCAGGGCATGAGGTTCAGGGCATGAGTTTCAGTGCATGAGATTCAGGGCATCAGTTTCAGGGCAGGAGTTTCAGTGCATGAGTTTCACGGCATGAGATTCAGGGCATGAGTTTTAGGGTAGGTGTTTCAGTGCAAGAGTTTCAGGGCATGAGATTCAGGGAATGAGTTTCAGGGCATGAGTTTCAGGGTAGGTGTTTCAGTGCAAGAGTTTGAGGGCATGAGTTTCAGGGCAGGAATTTCAGGGCATGACATTCAGGGCATGAGTTTCAGGGCAGGAGATTCACGGCTTGAGTTTAAGGTCATGAGATTTAGCGCATGAGATTCAGTGCATGAGTTCCAGGGCAGAAGTTTCAGGGCATGAGATTCAGGGCATGAGATTTAGGGTATGAGTTTCAGGGCAGGAGAATAAGGGCTTGAGTTTCAGGGCATGAGATTCAGTGCCTGAGTTTCAGTGCATGAGTTTGAGGGTAGGAGTTTCAAGGCATGAGATTCAGGGCATGAGTTTCAGGGCAGGAGAATAAGGGCTTGAGTTTCAGGGCATGAGATTCAGGGCATGAGTTTCAGTGCATGAGTTTCAGTGCATGAATTTGAGGGCAGGAGTTTCAAGGCATGAGATTCAGGGCATGAGTTTCAGGGCAGGAGAATCAGGGCTTGAGTTTCAGTTCATGGGAGTCAGGGCATGAGCTTCAGGGCATGCGATTCAGGACAGGAGTTTCAAGACATGAGATTCAGGGCATCAGTTTCAGGGCAGGCGATTCACGGCTTGAGTTTAAGGTCATGAGATTTAGCGCATGATATTCAGTGCATGAGTTTCAGGGCAGAAGTTTCAGGGCATGAGATTCAGGGCATGAGATTCAGGGCATGAGTTTCAGAGCAGGAGAATAAGGGCTTGAGTTTCAGGGCAAGAGATTCAGGGCATGAGTTTCAGGGCATGAGTTTCAGGACAGGAGTTTCAGGGCATGTAATTCAGGGCGTGAGTTTCAGTGCATGAGTTTCAGTGCATGAGTTTGAGGGCAGGAGTTTCAAGGCATGAGATTCAGGGCATGAGTTTCAGGGCAGGAGAATCAGGGCTTGAGTTTAAGGTCATGAGATTTAGCGCATGAGATTCAGTGCATGAGTTTCAGGGCAGAAGTTTCAGGGCATGAGATTCAGGTCATGGGTTTCAGGGCAGGAGAATAATGGCTTGAGTTTCAGGGCATGAGATTCAGGGCATGAGTTTCAGTGCATGAGTTTCAGTGCATGAGTTTGAATGCAGGAGTTTCAAGGCATGAGATTCAGGGTATGAGTTTCAGGGCAGGAGAATCAGGGCTTGAGTTTCAGGGCATGGGAGTCAGGGCATGAGTTTCAGGGCATGAGATTCAGGACAGGAGTTTCAAGGCATGAAATTCAGAGCATGAGTTTCAAGGCAGGAGATTCACGGCTTGAGTTTAAGGTCATGAGATTTAGCTCATGAGATTCAGTGCATGAGTTTCGGGGCAGAAGTTTCAGGGCATGAGATTCAGGGCATGAGTTTCAGGGCATGAGTTTCAGTGAAGGATTTTCAGGGCATGTAATTCAGGGCATGAGTTTCAGGATATGAGATTCATGGCATGATATTCAGCGCAGCAGTTTCAGGGCATGATGTTCAGGACATGAGTTTCAGTGCAGTAGTTTCAGTGCATGAGATTCAGTGCATGAGTTTCAGGGCAGGAGATTCACGGCTTGAGTTTAAGGTCATGAGATTTAGCGCATGAGATTCAGTGCATGAGTATCAGGGCAGATGTTTCAGGGCATGAGATTCAGGTCATGGTTTTTAGGGCAGGAGAATAAGGGCATGAGTTTCAGGGCATGAGTTTCAGGACAGGTGTTTCAGGGCATGTAATTCAGTGCGTGAGTTTCAGTGCATGAGATTCAGGACAGGAGATTCAAGGCATGATATTCAGGGCATGAGTATCAAGGCAGGAGATTCACGGCTTGAGTTTAAGTTCATGAGATTTAGCGCATGAGATTCAGTGCATGAGTTTCAGGGCAGAAGTTTCAGGGCATGAGATTCAGGGCATGAGTTTCAGGGCATGTAATTCAGGGCATGAGTTTCAGGATATGAGATTCATGGCATGATATTCAGGGCAGCAGTTTCAGGGCATGATGTTCAGGACATGAGTTTCAGTGCAGTAGTTTCAGTGCATTAGATTCAGGGCATGAGTTTCAGGGCAGAAGTTTCAGGGCATGAGATTCAGGATATGAGATTCATGGCATGAGTTTCAGTGCAGGAGTTTCAGGGCATGAGATTCAGGGCATGAGTTTCAGGGCATGAGATTCAGGACAGGAGTTTCAAGGCATTGCATTCAGGGCATGAGTTTCAGGTTAGGAATTTCAGGGCATGACATTCAGGGCATAAGTTTCAGGGCAGGAGATTCAAGGCTTGAGTTTAAGGTCATGAGATTTAGCGCATGAGATTCAGTGCATGAGTTTCAGGGCAGAAGTTTCAGGGCATGAGATTCAGGGCATGAGATTCCCTGCATGAGTTTCAGTGCATGAGTTTGAGGGCAAGAGTTTCAAGGCATTAGATTCAGGGCATGAGTTTCAGGGCATGAGATTCAGGGTAGGAATTTCAGGGCATGTGATTCAGATAATGAGTTTCTGGGCAGATGATTCAGGGCAGGAGTTTTAGGGCATGTGATTCATAGCAAGAGTTTCAGTGCATGAGTTTCAGGGCAGGAGTTTCAGGGTATGAGATTTAGGGCATGAGCTTCAGTGCATGAAATTCAGGGCTTGAGTTTCAGGGC
>NW_027276580.1:0-37712 GCF_030028105.1 Mobula birostris | reverse complement strand
CTGAGGTCTGTCCTTGTCTTTCAGCACCCTGAGGACTGTCTGACTGCCTACATCCTGAGGGCTGTCTGTCTCTCGGCACCCAGAGGACTGTGCGTCTCTCTGCACCCTGAGGTCTGTCTCTCTCTCTGCACCCTGAGGACTTTCTGTCTTTCTGCACCCGGAGGACTGTCTGTGTTTCTCTGCTCCCTGACGACTGTTTATCTCTCTACACCCTGAGGCCTGTCTGTCTCTCTGCACACTGGGGACTGTCTGTCTCTCTGCACCCTGAGGCCTGTCTCTCTCTATGCACCCTGGGGACTGTCTGCCTCTCTCTGCTCCCTGAGGACTGTCTGTCTCTCTGCACCCTGAGGACTGCCTGTGTCTGTCTGCTCCCTGAAGCCTTTCTTCTCTCTCTGGACCCTGAGGACTATCTGTCTCTCTGCACCCTGGGTCTGTCTGTCTCTCTGCATCCTGAGGACTGTTTGTCTCTCTGCACCCTGAGGACTGTCTGTCTCTCTCTGCACCGTGAGGTTTGTCTCTCTCTGAACCCTGAGGACTGTCCGTGTCTTTCTGCACCCTGAGGCCTGTCTCTGTCTCTCTGCACCCTGCGGACTGTCCTTGTCTCTCAGCACCCTGAGGACTGTCTGTCTGTCTACACCCTGAGGGCTCTCCGTCTCTCTGCACCCAGAGGACTGTGTGTCTCTCTGCACCCTGAGGTCTGTCTCTCTCTCTGCACCCTGAGGACTGTCTGTCTCTTATGCACCCGGAGGACTGTCCGTGTCTCTCTGCACCCTAAGGACTGTCTGTCTCTCTCCACCCTGAGGTGTCCGTCTCTCTCTGCACCCTGAGGACTGCCTGTGTCTGTCTGCTCCCTGAAGCCTTTCTTCTCTCTCTGGACCCTGAGGACTATCTGTTTCTCTGCACCCTGATTACTGTCCTTGTCTCTACACCCTGAGGACTGTCCGTGTCTCTCTGCACCCTGAGGACTGTCTGTCTCTCTCTGCTCCTTGAAGACTGTCTGTACCTCTGCACCCTGAGTTCTGTCTATCTCTCTGCCTCCTGAGGACTGTCTGTCTCTCTGCGCCCTGAGGACTGTCCGTGTCTTTCTGCACCCTGAGCACTGTCCTTGTCTCTCTGCACCCTGAGGACTGTCCTTGTCTCTCTGCACCCTGAGGTCTGTCTCTCTCTCTGCACCCTGAGGACTGTCTGTCTCTCTGCACTCGGAGGACTGTCTATGTCTCTCTGCTCCCTGAGGACTGTCTGTCTCTCTCTGGACCCTGAGGACTGTCTGTCTCTCTGCACCCTGGGTCTGTCTGTCTCTCTGCATCCTGAGGACTGTTTGTCTCTCTGCACCCTGAGGACTGTCTGTCTCTCTCTGCACCGTGAGGTTTGTCTCTCTCTGAACCCTGAGGACTGTCCGTGTCTTTCTGCACCCTGAGGCCTGTCTCTGTCTCTCTGCACCCTGCGGACTGTCCTTGTCTCTCAGCACCCTGAGGACTGTCTGTCTGTCTACACCCTGAGGGCTCTCCGTCTCTCTGCACCCAGAGGACTGTGTGTCTCTCTGCACCCTGAGGTCTGTCTCTCTCTCTGCACCCTGAGGACTGTCTGTCTCTTATGCACCCGGAGGACTGTCCGTGTCTCTCTGCACCCTAAGGACTGTCTGTCTCTCTCCACCCTGAGGTGTCCGTCTCTCTCTGAACCCTGAGGACTGTCTGTGTCTTTCTGCACCCTGAGGCCTGTCTCTGTCTCTCTGCACCCTGAGGACTGTCCTTGTCTCTCAGCACCCTGAGGACTGTCTGTCTGTCTACACCCTGAGGGCTCTCCGTCTCTCTGCACCCAGAGGATTGTGCGTCTCTCTGCACCCTGAGGTCTGTCTCTCTCTCTGCACCCTGAGGACTGTCTGTCTCTCTGCACCCAGAGGACTGTCTGTGTCTCTCTGCTCCATGAGGACTGTCTGTCTCTCTCTGGACCCTGACGACTGTCTGTCTCTCTGCACCCTGAGGACTGTCTGTCTCTCTGCACCCTGAGTATTGTCCGTGACTCTGCAACCTGAGGACTGCCTGTGTCTCTCTGATCCCTGAGGACTGTCTGTCTCTCAGCACCCTGATGTATGTCTGTCTCTCTGCACTCTGAGGACTGTCTGTCTCTCTTCAGCCTGAGGATTGTCTGTCTCTCTCCACCCTGAGGACTGTCTGTGTCTCTATTCACCCTGAGGACTGTCTGTCTGTCTGCACCATGAGGACTGTCTGTCTCTCTGCACCCTGAGGATCGTCTGTCTCTCTCTGGACCCTGAGGACTGTCTGTCTCTCTCTGATCCCTGAGGACTGTCTGTCTCTCTGCACCCTGAGGACTATCTGTCTCTCTGCATCCTGAGGATTGTCTGTCTCTCTGCTCACTGAGGACTGTTCGTATCTCTCTGCACCCTGAGGACTGTCCGTGTCTCTCTGCACCCTGAAGACTGTCTGTATCTCTACACCCTGAGTTCTGTCTGTCTCTCTCCAGCCTGTGGACGGTCTGTCTCTCTGCACCCTGAGGACTGTCCGTGTCTCTCTGCACCCTGAGGCCTGTCTCTGTCACTCTGCACCCTGAGGTCTGTCCTTGTCTTTCAGCACCCTGAGGACTGTCTGTCTGCCTACATCCTGAGGGCTCTCCGTCTCTCGGCACCCAGAGGACTGTGCGTCTCTCTGCAGCCTGAGGTCTGTCTCTTTCTCTGCACCCTGAGGACTTTCTGTCTCTCTGCACCCGGAGGACTGTCTGTGTTTCTCTGCTCCCTGAGGCCTGTCTGTCTCTCTGCACCCTGAGGCCTGTCTGTCTCTCTGCACCCTGAGGCCTGTCTCTCTCTATGCACCCTGGGGACTGTCTGCCTCTCTCTGCTCCCTGAGGACTGTCTGTCTCTCTGCACCCTGAGGGCTGTCTGTGTCTCTCTGCTCCCTGAGGCCTGTCTGTCTCTCTCTGGACCCTGAGGACTATCAGTCTCTCTGCACCCTGATTACTGTCCTTGTCTCTGCACCCTGAGGACTGTCCGTGTCTTTCTGCACCCTGAGGCCTGTCTCTGTCTCTCTGCACCCGGAGGACTGTCTATGTCTCTCTGCTCCCCGAGGACTGTCTGTCTCTCTCTGGACCCTGAGGACTGTCTGTCTCTCTGCACCCTGAGGACTGTCTGTCTCTCTGCACCCTGAGGGCTGTCCGTGTCTCTCTGCACCCTGAGGACTGTCTGTCTCTCTGCACCCTGAGTACTGTCCGTGTTTCTGCACTCTGTATACTGTCTGTCTCTCTGCACCCTGAGGACTGTCTGTCTCTCTGAACCCTGAGGGCTGTCCGTGTCTCTCTGCACCCTGAGGACTGTCTGTCTCTCTGCACCCTGAGGACTGTCGGTGTTACTGCACCCTGAGGTTTGTCTGTCTCTCTAGACCCTGAGGACTCTCTGTGTCTCTCTGCACCCCGAGGACTGTCTGTCTCTCTGCACCCTGCGGACTGTCCGTGTCTCTCTGCACCCTAAGGACTTTCTGTCTCTCTCCACACTGATGTGTCCGTCTCTCTCTGAACCCTGAGGACTGTCCGTGTCTCTCTACACCCTGAAGACTGTCTGTATCTCTACACCCTGAGTTCTGTCTGTCTCTCTGCAGCCTAAGGACTGCCTGTCTCTCTGCACCCTGAGGACTGTCCGTGTCTCTCTGCACCCTAAGGCCTGTCTCTGTCTCTCTGCACCCTGAGGGCTGTCCTTGTCTGTCAGCACCCTGAGGACTGTCTGTCTGCCTACATCCTGAGGGCTCTCCGTCTCTCGGCACCCAGAGGACTGTGCGTCTCTCTGCAGCCTGAGGTCTGTCTCTCTCTCTGCACCCTGAGGACTGTCTGTGTCTCTCTGCTCCCTGAGGACTGTCTGTCTCACTCTGGACCCTGAGGACTGTCTGTCTCTCTGCCGCCTGAGGACTGTCTGTCTCTCTGCACCCTGAGGACTGTCCTTGTCTCTCTGCACCCTGAGGACTGTCCTTGTCTCTCTGCACCCTGAGGTCTGTCTCTCTCTCTGCACCCTGAGGACTGTCTGTCTCTCTGCACTCGGAGGACTGTCTATGTCTCTCTGCTCCCTGAGGACTGTCTGTCTCTCTCTGGACCCTGAGGACTGTCTGTCTCTCTGCACCCTGAGGGCTGTCCGTGTCTCTCTGCACCCTGAGGACTGTCTGTCTCTCTGCACCCTGAGGCCTGTCTGTCTCTCTGCACCCTGGGTCTGTCTGTCTCTCTGCATTCTGAGGACTGTTTGTCTCTCTGCACCCTGAGGCCTGTCTGTCTCTCTCTGCACCCTGAGGACTGTCTCTCTCTCTGGACCCTGAGGACTGTCTGTCTCTCTGCACCCTGAGGTCTGTCTGTCTCTCTCCACCCTGAGGTCTGTCTGTCTCTGCACCCTGAGGACTGTCCGTCTCTCTGCACCCTGCGGACTGTCCGTGTCTCTCTGCACCCAAAGGACTGTCTGTCTCTCTCCACCCTGAGGTGTCCGTCTCTCTCTGAATCCTGAGGACTGTCTTGTCTTTCTGCACCCTGAGGACTGTCCGTGTCTCTCTGCACCCTGAGGCCTGTCTCTGTCTCTCTGCATCCTCAGGAGTGTCCTTGTCTCTCAGCACCCTGAGGACTGTCTGTCTGCCTACATCCTGAGGGCTCTCCGTCTCTCGGCACCCAGAGGGCTGTCCTTGTCTCTCAGCACCCTGAGGACTGTCTGGCTGCCTACATTCTGAGGGCTCTCCGTCTCTCGGCACCCAGAGGACTGTGCGTCTCTCTGCACTCTGAGGTCTGTCTCTCTCTCTGCACCCTGAGGACTGTCTGTCTCTCTGCACTCGGAGGACTGTCTGTGTCTCTCTGCTCCCTGAGGACTGTCTGTCTCTCTCTGGACCCTGAGGACTGTCTGTCTCTCTGCACCCTGAGTACTGTCCGTGTCTCTGCACCCTGAGGACTTCTGTCTCTCTGCAGTCTGAGGATTGTCTGTCTCCTCCCTGAGGACTGTCCGTGTCTCTGCACCCTTAGGACTGTCTGTCTCTCTGCACTCTGAGGACTTTCTGTCTCTCTGCACCCTGAGGACTGTCTGTCTCTCTGCACCCTGAGGACTGTCCGTGTCTCTGCACCCTTAGGACTGTCTGTCTCTCTGCACTCTGAGGACTTTCTGTCTCTCTGCACCCTGAGGACTGTCCGTGTCTCTGTACCCTGAGAACTGGCTGTGTCTCTCTGCACCCTCAGGACTGTCTGTCTCTCTGCACCCTGAGGTCTGTCTGTCTCTCTGCACCCTGAGGACTGTCTGTCTCTTTCTGGACCCTGAGGATTGTATGTCTCTATCTGCACTCTGAGTACTGTCTGTGTCTCTCTGCACCCTGGGGACTATCTGTCTCTCTCTGGACCCTAAGGACTGTCTGTCTCTCTGCACCCTGAGTACTGTCCGTGACTCTGCAACCTGAGGACTGCCTGTGTGTCTCTGATCCCTGAGGAGTGTCTGTCTCTCAGCACCCTGATGTATGTCTGTCTCTCTGCACCCTGAGGACTGTCTGTCTCTCTTCAGCCTGAGGATTGTCTGTCTCTCTCCACCCTGAGGACTGTCTGTGTCTCTCTTCACCATGAGGACTGTCTGTCTGTCTGCACCATGAGGACTGTCTGTCTCTCTGCACCCTGAGGACAGTCTGTCTCTCTCTGGACCCTGAGCACTGTCTGTCTCTCTCTGCACCCTGAGGACTGTCTGTCTCTCTCTGCACCCTGAGGGCTGTCCTCTCCGCACCCTGAGGCCTCTCTCTGTCTCCCTGCACCCTGAGGACTGTCTGTCTCTCTCTGCACCGTGAGGTTTGTCTCTCTCTGCACCCTGAGGTCTGTCTGTCTCTGCACCCTGAGGACTGTCCGTCTCTGCACCCTGAGGCCTGTCTGTCTCTCTGCACCCTGGGGACTGTCTGTCTCTCTGCACCCTGAGGCCTGTCTCTCTCTATGCACCCTGGGGACTGTCTGCCTCTCTCTGCTCCCTGAAGACTGTCTGTCTCTCTGCACCCTGAGGACTGTTTGTGTCTCTCTGCTCCCTGAGGCCTGTCTGTCTCTCACTGGACCCTGAGGACTATCTATTTCTCTGCACCCTGATTACTGTCCTTGTCTCTACACCCTGAGGACTGTCCGTGTCTCTCTGCACCCTGAGGACTGTCTGTCTCTCTCTGCTCCTTGAAGACTGTCTGTACCCCTGCACCCTGAGTTCTGTCTGTCTCTCTGCCGCCTGAGGACTGTCTGTCTCTCTGCACCCTGAGGACTGTCCGTGTCTTTCTGCACCCTGAGGACTGTCTGTCTCTCTGCACCCGGAGGACTGTCTATGTCTCTCTGCTCCCTAAGGACTGTCTGTCTCTCTGCATCCTGAGGACTGTTTGTCTCTCTGCACCCTGTGGCCTGTCTGTCGCTCTCTGCACCCTGAGGACTGTCCGTGGCTCTCTGCACCCTGAGGCCTCTCTCTGTCTCCCTGCACCCTGAGGACTGTCTGTCTCTCTCTGCACCGTGAGGTTTGTCTCTCTCTGCACCCTGAGGACTGTCCGTCTCTCTGCACCCTGAGGACTGTCTGTCTCTCTCTGCACCCTAAGGACTGTCTCTCTCTCTGCACCCTGAGGACTGTCTGTCTCTCTGCACCCGGAGGACTGTCTGTGTCTCTCTGCTCCCTGAGGACTGTCTGTCTCTCTCTGGACCCTGAGGCCTGTCTGTCTCTCTGCACCCTGGGTCTGTCTGTCTCTCTGCATCCTGAGGACTGTTTGTCTCTCTGCACCCTGAGGCCTGTCTGTCTCTCTCAGCACCCTGAGGACTGTCCGTGGCTCTCTGCACCCTGAGGCCTGTCTCTGTCTCTCTGCACCCTGAGGACTGTCTGTCTCTCTCTGCACCCTGAGGACTGTCTCTCTCTCTGCACCCTGAGGTCTGTCTCTCTCTGCACCCTGAGGTCTGTCTGTCTCTCTGCACCCTGAGCACTGTCCGTGTCTCTGCACCCTGTGTACTATCTGTCTCTCTGCACCCTCAGGACTGTGTCTGTCTGGACCCTGAGGACTGTCTGTGTCTCTCTGCACCCCAAGGACTGTCTGTCTCTCTGCACCCTGAGGACTGTCTGTCTCTCTCTGCACCCTGAGGACTGTCCATCTCTCTGCACCCTGTGGACTGTCCGTGTCTCTCTGCACCCAAAGGACTGTCTGTCTCTCTCCACCCTGAGGTGTCAGTCTCTCTCTGAACCCTGAGGACTGTCCATGTCTCTCTGCACCCTGAAGACTGTCCGTATCTCTACACCCTGAGTTCTGTCTGTCTCTCTGCGGCCTGAGGACTGTCTGTCTTTCTGCACCCTGAGGACTGTCCGTGTCTCTCTGCACACTGAGGCCTGTCTCTGTCTCTCTGCATCCTGAGGGCTGTCCTTGTCTCTCAGCACCCTGAGGACTGTCCGTGTCTCTGCACCCTGAGGACTTCTGTCTCTCTGCAGTCTGAGGATTGTCTGTCTCTCTCCACCCTGAGGACTGTCTGTGTCTCTTCACCCTGAGGATTGTCTGTCTCTCTGCACCCTGAGGACTGTCTCTCTCTCTACACCCTGAGGACTGTCCGTCCCTCTCTGCTACCTGAGGACTGTCTGTCTCTCTGCACCCTGAGGCCTGTCTGTCTCTCTGCACCCTGAGGTCTGTCTGTCTCTCTGCACCCTGGGGACTGACTGTCTCTCTCTGATCCCTGAGGACTGTCCGTGTCTCTGCACCCTTAGGACTGTCTGTCTCTCTGCACTCTGAGGACTGTCTGTCTCTCTGCACCCTGAGGACTGTCCGTGTCTCTGCACCCTGAGGACTGGCTGTGTCTCTCTGCACCCTCAGGACTGTCTGTCTCTCTGCACACTGAGGTCTGTCTGTCTCTCTGCACCCTGAGGACTGTCTGCCTCTCTGCACCCTGAGGCCTGTCTCTCTCTATGCACCCTGGGGACTGTCTGCCTCTCTCTGCTCCCTGAAGACTGTCTGTCTCTCTGCACCCTGAGGACTGTTTCTGTCTCTCTGCTCCCTGAGGCCTGTCTGTCTCTCACTGGACCCTGAGGACTATCTGTTTCTCTGCACCCTGATTACTGTCCTTGTCTCTACACCCTGAGGACTGTCCGTGTCTCTCTGCACCCTGAGGACTGTCTGTCTCTCTCTGCTCCTTGAAGACTGTCTGTACCCCTGCACCCTGAGTTCTGTCTGTCTCTCTGCCGCCTGAGGACTGTCTGTCTCTCTGCACCCTGAGGACTGTCCGTGTCTTTCTGCACCCTGAGGACTGTCTGTCTCTCTGCACCCGGAGGACTGTCTATGTCTCTCTGCTCCCTAAGGACTGTCTGTCTCTCTGCATCCTGAGGACTGTTTGTCTCTCTGCACCCTGTGGCCTGTCTGTCGCTCTCTGCACCCTGAGGGCTGTCCGTGTCTCTCTGCACCCTGAGGACTGTCTGTCTCTCTGCACCCTGAGTACTGTCCGTATTTCTGCACTCTGTATACTGTCTGTCTCTCTGCACCCTGAGGACTGTCTGTCTCTCTGAACCCTGAGGGCTGTCCGTGTCTCTCTGCACCCTGAGGACTGTCTGTCTCTCTGCACCCTGAGGACTGTCGGTGTTACTGCACCCTGAGGTTTGTCTGTCTCTCTAGACCCTGAGGACTCTCTGTGTCTCTCTGCACCCCGAGGACTGTCTGTCTCTCTGCACCCTGCGGACTGTCCGTGTCTCTCTGCACCCTAAGGACTTTCTGTCTCTCTCCACACTGATGTGTCCGTCTCTCTCTGAACCCTGAGGACTGTCCGTGTCTCTCTACACCCTGAAGACTGTCTGTATCTCTACACCCTGAGTTCTGTCTGTCTCTCTGCAGCCTAAGGACTGCCTGTCTCTCTGCACCCTGAGGACTGTCCGTGTCTCTCTGCACCCTAAGGCCTGTCTCTGTCTCTCTGCACCCTGAGGGCTGTCCTTGTCTGTCAGCACCCTGAGGACTGTCTGTCTGCCTACATCCTGAGGGCTCTCCGTCTCTCGGCACCCAGAGGACTGTGCGTCTCTCTGCAGCCTGAGGTCTGTCTCTCTCTCTGCACCCTGAGGACTGTCTGTGTCTCTCTGCTCCCTGAGGACTGTCTGTCTCACTCTGGACCCTGAGGACTGTCTGTCTCTCTGCCGCCTGAGGACTGTCTGTCTCTCTGCACCCTGAGGACTGTCCTTGTCTCTCTGCACCCTGAGGACTGTCCTTGTCTCTCTGCACCCTGAGGTCTGTCTCTCTCTCTGCACCCTGAGGACTGTCTGTCTCTCTGCACTCGGAGGACTGTCTATGTCTCTCTGCTCCCTGAGGACTGTCTGTCTCTCTCTGGACCCTGAGGACTGTCTGTCTCTCTGCACCCTGAGGGCTGTCCGTGTCTCTCTGCACCCTGAGGACTGTCTGTCTCTCTGCACCCTGAGGCCTGTCTGTCTCTCTGCACCCTGGGTCTGTCTGTCTCTCTGCATTCTGAGGACTGTTTGTCTCTCTGCACCCTGAGGCCTGTCTGTCTCTCTCTGCACCCTGAGGACTGTCTCTCTCTCTGGACCCTGAGGACTGTCTGTCTCTCTGCACCCTGAGGTCTGTCTGTCTCTCTCCACCCTGAGGTCTGTCTGTCTCTGCACCCTGAGGACTGTCCGTCTCTCTGCACCCTGCGGACTGTCCGTGTCTCTCTGCACCCAAAGGACTGTCTGTCTCTCTCCACCCTGAGGTGTCCGTCTCTCTCTGAATCCTGAGGACTGTCTTGTCTTTCTGCACCCTGAGGACTGTCCGTGTCTCTCTGCACCCTGAGGCCTGTCTCTGTCTCTCTGCATCCTCAGGAGTGTCCTTGTCTCTCAGCACCCTGAGGACTGTCTGTCTGCCTACATCCTGAGGGCTCTCCGTCTCTCGGCACCCAGAGGGCTGTCCTTGTCTCTCAGCACCCTGAGGACTGTCTGGCTGCCTACATTCTGAGGGCTCTCCGTCTCTCGGCACCCAGAGGACTGTGCGTCTCTCTGCACTCTGAGGTCTGTCTCTCTCTCTGCACCCTGAGGACTGTCTGTCTCTCTGCACTCGGAGGACTGTCTGTGTCTCTCTGCTCCCTGAGGACTGTCTGTCTCTCTCTGGACCCTGAGGACTGTCTGTCTCTCTGCACCCTGAGTACTGTCCGTGTCTCTGCACCCTGAGGACTTCTGTCTCTCTGCAGTCTGAGGATTGTCTGTCTCCTCCCTGAGGACTGTCCGTGTCTCTGCACCCTTAGGACTGTCTGTCTCTCTGCACTCTGAGGACTGTCTGTCTCTCTGCACCCTGAGGACTGTCCGTGTCTCTGTACCCTGAGAACTGGCTGTGTCTCTCTGCACCCTCAGGACTGTCTGTCTCTCTGCACCCTGAGGTCTGTCTGTCTCTCTGCACCCTGAGGACTGTCTGTCTCTTTCTGGACCCTGAGGATTGTATGTCTCTATCTGCACTCTGAGTACTGTCTGTGTCTCTCTGCACCCTGGGGACTATCTGTCTCTCTCTGGACCCTAAGGACTGTCTGTCTCTCTGCACCCTGAGTACTGTCCGTGACTCTGCAACCTGAGGACTGCCTGTGTGTCTCTGATCCCTGAGGAGTGTCTGTCTCTCAGCACCCTGATGTATGTCTGTCTCTCTGCACCCTGAGGACTGTCTGTCTCTCTTCAGCCTGAGGATTGTCTGTCTCTCTCCACCCTGAGGACTGTCTGTGTCTCTCTTCACCATGAGGACTGTCTGTCTGTCTGCACCATGAGGACTGTCTGTCTCTCTGCACCCTGAGGACAGTCTGTCTCTCTCTGGACCCTGAGCACTGTCTGTCTCTCTCTGCACCCTGAGGACTGTCTGTCTCTCTCTGCACCCTGAGGGCTGTCCTCTCCGCACCCTGAGGCCTCTCTCTGTCTCCCTGCACCCTGAGGACTGTCTGTCTCTCTCTGCACCGTGAGGTTTGTCTCTCTCTGCACCCTGAGGTCTGTCTGTCTCTGCACCCTGAGGACTGTCCGTCTCTGCACCCTGAGGCCTGTCTGTCTCTCTGCACCCTGGGGACTGTCTGTCTCTCTGCACCCTGAGGCCTGTCTCTCTCTATGCACCCTGGGGACTGTCTGCCTCTCTCTGCTCCCTGAAGACTGTCTGTCTCTCTGCACCCTGAGGACTGTTTGTGTCTCTCTGCTCCCTGAGGCCTGTCTGTCTCTCACTGGACCCTGAGGACTATCTATTTCTCTGCACCCTGATTACTGTCCTTGTCTCTACACCCTGAGGACTGTCCGTGTCTCTCTGCACCCTGAGGACTGTCTGTCTCTCTCTGCTCCTTGAAGACTGTCTGTACCCCTGCACCCTGAGTTCTGTCTGTCTCTCTGCCGCCTGAGGACTGTCTGTCTCTCTGCACCCTGAGGACTGTCCGTGTCTTTCTGCACCCTGAGGACTGTCTGTCTCTCTGCACCCGGAGGACTGTCTATGTCTCTCTGCTCCCTAAGGACTGTCTGTCTCTCTGCATCCTGAGGACTGTTTGTCTCTCTGCACCCTGTGGCCTGTCTGTCGCTCTCTGCACCCTGAGGACTGTCCGTGGCTCTCTGCACCCTGAGGCCTCTCTCTGTCTCCCTGCACCCTGAGGACTGTCTGTCTCTCTCTGCACCGTGAGGTTTGTCTCTCTCTGCACCCTGAGGACTGTCCGTCTCTCTGCACCCTGAGGACTGTCTGTCTCTCTCTGCACCCTAAGGACTGTCTCTCTCTCTGCACCCTGAGGACTGTCTGTCTCTCTGCACCCGGAGGACTGTCTGTGTCTCTCTGCTCCCTGAGGACTGTCTGTCTCTCTCTGGACCCTGAGGCCTGTCTGTCTCTCTGCACCCTGGGTCTGTCTGTCTCTCTGCATCCTGAGGACTGTTTGTCTCTCTGCACCCTGAGGCCTGTCTGTCTCTCTCAGCACCCTGAGGACTGTCCGTGGCTCTCTGCACCCTGAGGCCTGTCTCTGTCTCTCTGCACCCTGAGGACTGTCTGTCTCTCTCTGCACCCTGAGGACTGTCTCTCTCTCTGCACCCTGAGGTCTGTCTCTCTCTGCACCCTGAGGTCTGTCTGTCTCTCTGCACCCTGAGCACTGTCCGTGTCTCTGCACCCTGTGTACTATCTGTCTCTCTGCACCCTCAGGACTGTGTCTGTCTGGACCCTGAGGACTGTCTGTGTCTCTCTGCACCCCAAGGACTGTCTGTCTCTCTGCACCCTGAGGACTGTCTGTCTCTCTCTGCACCCTGAGGACTGTCCATCTCTCTGCACCCTGTGGACTGTCCGTGTCTCTCTGCACCCAAAGGACTGTCTGTCTCTCTCCACCCTGAGGTGTCAGTCTCTCTCTGAACCCTGAGGACTGTCCATGTCTCTCTGCACCCTGAAGACTGTCCGTATCTCTACACCCTGAGTTCTGTCTGTCTCTCTGCGGCCTGAGGACTGTCTGTCTTTCTGCACCCTGAGGACTGTCCGTGTCTCTCTGCACACTGAGGCCTGTCTCTGTCTCTCTGCATCCTGAGGGCTGTCCTTGTCTCTCAGCACCCTGAGGACTGTCTGTCTCTCTGCACCCTGAGGACTGTCCGTGTCTCTGCACCCTGAGGACTTCTGTCTCTCTGCAGTCTGAGGATTGTCTGTCTCTCTCCACCCTGAGGACTGTCTGTGTCTCTTCACCCTGAGGATTGTCTGTCTCTCTGCACCCTGAGGACTGTCTCTCTCTCTACACCCTGAGGACTGTCCGTCCCTCTCTGCTACCTGAGGACTGTCTGTCTCTCTGCACCCTGAGGCCTGTCTGTCTCTCTGCACCCTGAGGTCTGTCTGTCTCTCTGCACCCTGGGGACTGACTGTCTCTCTCTGATCCCTGAGGACTGTCCGTGTCTCTGCACCCTTAGGACTGTCTGTCTCTCTGCACTCTGAGGACTGTCTGTCTCTCTGCACCCTGAGGACTGTCCGTGTCTCTGCACCCTGAGGACTGGCTGTGTCTCTCTGCACCCTCAGGACTGTCTGTCTCTCTGCACACTGAGGTCTGTCTGTCTCTCTGCACCCTGAGGACTGTCTGTCTCTCTGCACCCTGAGGCCTGTCTCTCTCTATGCACCCTGGGGACTGTCTGCCTCTCTCTGCTCCCTGAAGACTGTCTGTCTCTCTGCACCCTGAGGACTGTTTCTGTCTCTCTGCTCCCTGAGGCCTGTCTGTCTCTCACTGGACCCTGAGGACTATCTGTTTCTCTGCACCCTGATTACTGTCCTTGTCTCTACACCCTGAGGACTGTCCGTGTCTCTCTGCACCCTGAGGACTGTCTGTCTCTCTCTGCTCCTTGAAGACTGTCTGTACCCCTGCACCCTGAGTTCTGTCTGTCTCTCTGCCGCCTGAGGACTGTCTGTCTCTCTGCACCCTGAGGACTGTCCGTGTCTTTCTGCACCCTGAGGACTGTCTGTCTCTCTGCACCCGGAGGACTGTCTATGTCTCTCTGCTCCCTAAGGACTGTCTGTCTCTCTGCATCCTGAGGACTGTTTGTCTCTCTGCACCCTGTGGCCTGTCTGTCGCTCTCTGCACCCTGAGGACTGTCCGTGGCTCTCTGCACCCTGAGGCCTCTCTCTGTCTCCCTGCACCCTGAGGACTGTCTGTCTCTCTCTGCACCGTGAGGTTTGTCTCTCTCTGCACCCTGAGGACTGTCCGTCTCTCTGCACCCTGAGGACTGTCTGTCTCTCTCTGCACCCTAAGGACTGTCTCTCTCTCTGCACCCTGAGGACTGTCTGTCTCTCTGCACCCGGAGGACTGTCTGTGTCTCTCTGCTCCCTGAGGACTGTCTGTCTCTCTCTGGACCCTGAGGCCTGTCTGTCTCTCTGCACCCTGGGTCTGTCTGTCTCTCTGCATCCTGAGGACTGTTTGTCTCTCTGCACCCTGAGGCCTGTCTGTCTCTCTCAGCACCCTGAGGACTGTCCGTGGCTCTCTGCACCCTGAGGCCTGTCTCTGTCTCTCTGCACCCTGAGGACTGTCTGTCTCTCTCTGCACCCTGAGGACTGTCTCTCTCTCTGTACCCTGAGGTCTGTCTCTCTCTGCACCCTGAGGTCTGTCTGTCTCTCTGGACCCTGAGGACTGTCTGTCTCTCTGCACCCTGAGGTCTGTCTGTCTCTCTGCACCCTGAGGCCTGTCTGTCTCTCTGCACCCTGGGTCTGTCTGTCTCTCTGCATTCTGAGGACTGTTTGTCTCTCTGCACCCTGAGGCCTGTCTGTCTCTCTCTGCACCCTGAGGACTGTCTCTCTCTCTGGACCCTGAGGACTGTCTGTCTCTCTGCACCCTGAGGTCTGTCTGTCTCTCTCCACCCTGAGGTCTGTCTGTCTCTGCACCCTGAGGACTGTCCGTCTCTCTGCACCCTGCGGACTGTCCGTGTCTCTCTGCACCCAAAGGACTGTCTGTCTCTCTCCACCCTGAGGTGTCCGTCTCTCTCTGAATCCTGAGGACTGTCTTGTCTTTCTGCACCCTGAGGACTGTCCGTGTCTCTCTGCACCCTGAGGCCTGTCTCTGTCTCTCTGCATCCTCAGGAGTGTCCTTGTCTCTCAGCACCCTGAGGACTGTCTGTCTGCCTACATCCTGAGGGCTCTCCGCTCTCTCGGCACCCAGAGGGCTGTCCTTGTCTCTCAGCACCCTGAGGACTGTCTGGCTGCCTACATTCTGAGGGCTCTCCGTCTCTCGGCACCCAGAGGACTGTGCGTCTCTCTGCACTCTGAGTCTGTCTCTCTCTCTGCACCCTGAGGACTGTCTGTCTCTCTGCACTCGGAGGACTGTCTGTGTCTCTCTGCTCCCTGAGGACTGTCTGTCTCTCTCTGGACCCTGAGGACTGTCTGTCTCTCTGCACCCTGAGTACTGTCCGTGTCTCTGCACCCTGAGGGACTTCTGTCTCTCTGCAGTCTGAGGATTGTCTGTCTCCTCCCTGAGGACTGTCCGTGTCTCTGCACCCTTAGGGACTGTCTGTCTCTCTGCACTCTGAGGACTGTCTGTCTCTCTGCACCCTGTGGACTGTCCGTGTCTCTGTACCCTGAGAACTGGCTGTGTCTCTCTGCACCCTCAGGACTGTCTGTCTCTCTGCACCCTGAGGTCTGTCTGTCTCTCTGCACCCTGAGGACTGTCTGTCTCTTTCTGGACCCTGAGGATTGTATGTCTCTATCTGCACTCTGAGTACTGTCTGTGTCTCTCTGCACCCTGGGGACTATCTGTCTCTCTCTGGACCCTAAGGACTGTCTGTCTCTCTGCACCCTGAGTACTGTCCGTGACTCTGCAACCTGAGGACTGCCTGTGTGTCTCTGATCCCTGAGGAGGTGGTCTGTCTCTCAGCACCTGATGTAGTCTGTCTCTCTGCACCCTGAGGACTGTCTGTCTCTCTTCAGCCTGAGGATTGTCTGTCTCTCTCCACCCTGAGGGACTGTCTGTGTCTCCTCTTCACCATGAGGACTGTCTGTCTGTCTGCACCATGAGGACTGTCTGTCTCTCTCGCACCCTGAGGACAGTCTGTCTCTCTCTGGACCCTGAGCACTGTCTGGTCTCTCTCTGCACCCTGAGGACTGTCTGTCTCTCTCTGCACCCTGAGGGCCTGTCCTCTCCGCACCCTGAGGCCTCTCTCTGTCTCCCTGCACCCTGAGGACTGTCTGTCTCTCTCTGCACCGTGAGGTTTGTCTCTCTCTGCACCCTGAGGTCTGTCTGTCTCTGCACCCTGAGGACTGTCCGTCTCTGCACCCTGAGGCCTGTCTGTCTCTCTGCCCTACCCTGGGGGACTGTCTGTCTCTCTGCACCCTGAGGCCTGTCTCTCTCTATGCAACCCTGGGGACTGTCTGCCTCTCTCTGCTCCCTGAAGGACTGTCTGTCTCTCTGCACCCTGAGGACTGTTTGTGTCTCTCTGCTCCCTGAGGCCTGTCTGGTCTCTCACTGGACCCTGAGGACTATCTATTTCTCTGCACCCTGATTACTGTCCTTGTCTCTACACCCTGAGGACTGTCCGTGTCTCTCTGCACCCTGAGGACTGTCTGTCTCTCTCTGCTCCTTGAAGACTGTCTGTACCCCTGCACCCTGAGTCTGTCTGTCTCTCTGCCGCCTGAGGACTGTCTGTCTCTCTGCACCATGAGGACTGTCCGTGTCTTTCTGCACCCTGAGGACTGTCTGTCTCTCTGCACCCGGAGGACTGTCTATGTCTCTCTGCTCCCTAAGGACTGTCTGTCTCTCTGCATCCTGAGGACTGTTTGTCTCTCTGCACCCTGTGGCCTGTCTGTCGCTCTCTGCACCTGAGGACTGTCCGTGGCTCTCTGCACCCTGAGGCCTCTCTCTGTCTCCCTGCACCCTGAGGACTGTCTGTCTCTCTCTGCACCGTGAGGTTTGTCTCTCTCTGCACCCTGAGGACTGTCCGTCTCTCTGCACCCTGAGGACTGTCTGTCTCTCTCTGCACCCTAAGGACTGTCTCTCTCTCTGCACCCTGAGGACTGTCTGTCTCTCTGCACCCGGAGGACTGTCTGTGTCTCTCTGCTCCCTGAGGGACTGTCTGTCTCTCTCTGGACCCTGAGGCCTGTCTGTCTCTCTGCACCCTGGGTCTGTCTGTCTCTCTGCATCCTGAGGACTGTTTGTCTCTCTGCACCCTGAGGCCTGTCTGTCTCTCTCAGCACCCTGAGGACTGTCCGTGGCTCTCTGCACCTGAGGCCTGTCTCTGTCTCTCTGCACCCTGAGACTGTCTGTCTCTCTCTGCACCCTGAGGACTGTCTCTCTCTCTGCACCCTGAGGTCTGTCTCTCTCTGCACCCTGAGGTCTGTCTGTCTCTCTGCACCCTGAGCACTGTCCGTGTCTCTGCACCCTGTGTACTATCTGTCTCTCTGCACCCTCAGGACTGTGTCTGTCTGGACCCTGAGGACTGTCTGTGTCTCTCTGCACCCCAAGGACTGTCTGTCTCTCTGCACCCTGAGGACTGTCTGTCTCTCTCTGCACCCTGAGGACTGTCCATCTCTCTGCACCTGTGGACTGTCCGTGTCTCTCTGCACCCAAAGGACTGTCTGTCTCTCGTCCACCCTGAGGTGTCAGTCTCATCTCTGAACCTGAGGACTGTCCAATGTCTCTCTGCACCCTGAAGACTGTCCGTATCTCTACACCCTGAGTTCTGTCTGTCTCTCTGCGGCCTGAGGACTGTCTGTCTTTCTGCACCCTGAGGACTGTCCGTGTCTCTCTGCACACTGAGGCCTGTCTCTGTCTCTCTGCATCCTGAGGGCTGTCCTTGTCTCTCAGCACCCTGAGGACTGTCTGTCTCTCTGCACCCTGAGGACTGTCCGTGTCTCTGCACCCTGAGGACTTCTGTCCTCTCTGCAGTCTGAGGATTGTCTGTCTCTCTCCACCCTGAGGACTGTCTGTGGTCTCTTCACCCTGAGGATTGTCTGTCTCTCTGCACCCTGAGGACTGTCTCTCTCGTCTACACCCTGAGGACTGTCCCGTCCCTCTCTGCTACCTGAGGACTGTCTGTCCTCCTGCACCCTGAGGCCTGTCTGTCTCTCTGCACCCTGAGGTCTGTCTGTCTCTCTGCACCCAGGGGACTGACTGTCTCTCTCTGATCCCTGCTGCACCCTTAGGACTGTCTGTCTCTCTGCACTCTGAGGACTGTCTGTCTCTCTGCACCCTGAGGACTGTCCGTGTCTCTGCACCCTGAGGACTGGCTGTGTCTCTCTGCACCCTCAGGACTGTCTGTCTCTCTGCACACTGAGGTCTGTCTGTCTCTCTGCACCCTGAGGACTGTCTGTCTCTCTGCACCCTGAGGCCTGTCTCTCTCTATGCACCCTGGGGACTGTCTGCCTCTCTCTGCTCCCTGAAGACTGTCTGTCTCTCTGCACCCTGAGGACTGTTTCTGTCTCTCTGCTCCCTGAGGCCTGTCTGTCTCTCACTGGACCCTGAGGACTATCTGTTTCTCTGCACCCTGATTACTGTCCTTGTCTCTACACCCTGAGGACTGTCCGTGTCTCTCTGCACCCTGAGGACTGTCTGTCTCTCTCTGCTCCTTGAAGACTGTCTGTACCCCTGCACCCTGAGTTCTGTCTGTCTCTCTGCCGCCTGAGGACTGTCTGTCTCTCTGCACCCTGAGGACTGTCCGTGTCTTTCTGCACCCTGAGGACTGTCTGTCTCTCTGCACCCGGAGGACTGTCTATGTCTCTCTGCTCCCTAAGGACTGTCTGTCTCTCTGCATCCTGAGGACTGTTTGTCTCTCTGCACCCTGTGGCCTGTCTGTCGCTCTCTGCACCCTGAGGACTGTCCGTGGCTCTCTGCACCCTGAGGCCTCTCTCTGTCTCCCTGCACCCTGAGGACTGTCTGTCTCTCTCTGCACCGTGAGGTTTGTCTCTCTCTGCACCCTGAGGACTGTCCGTCTCTCTGCACCCTGAGGACTGTCTGTCTCTCTCTGCACCCTAAGGACTGTCTCTCTCTCTGCACCCTGAGGACTGTCTGTCTCTCTGCACCCGGAGGACTGTCTGTGTCTCTCTGCTCCCTGAGGACTGTCTGTCTCTCTCTGGACCCTGAGGCCTGTCTGTCTCTCTGCACCCTGGGTCTGTCTGTCTCTCTGCATCCTGAGGACTGTTTGTCTCTCTGCACCCTGAGGCCTGTCTGTCTCTCTCAGCACCCTGAGGACTGTCCGTGGCTCTCTGCACCCTGAGGCCTGTCTCTGTCTCTCTGCACCCTGAGGACTGTCTGTCTCTCTCTGCACCCTGAGGACTGTCTCTCTCTCTGTACCCTGAGGTCTGTCTCTCTCTGCACCCTGAGGTCTGTCTGTCTCTCTGCACCCTGAGCACTGTCCGTGTCTCTGCACCCTGTGTACTATCTGTCTCTCTGCACCCTCAGGACTGTGTCTGTCTGGACCCTGAGGACTGTCTGTGTCTCTCTGCACCCCAAGGACTGTCTGTCTCTCTGCACCCTGAGGACTGTCTGTCTCTCTCTGCACCCTGAGGACTGTCCGTCTCTCTGCACCCTGTGGACTGTCCGTGTCTCTCTGCACCCAAAGGACTGTCTGTCTCTCTCCACCCTGAGGTGTCAGTCTCTCTCTGAACCCTGAGGACTGTCCATGTCTCTCTGCACCCTGAAGACTGTCCGTATCTCTACACCCTGAGTTCTGTCTGTCTCTCTGCGGCCTGAGGACTGTCTGTCTTTCTGCACCCTGAGGACTGTCCGTGTCTCTCTGCACACTGAGGCCTGTCTCTGTCTCTCTGCATCCTGAGGGCTGTCCTTGTCTCTCAGCACCCTGAGGACTGTCTGTCTCTCTGCACCCTGAGTACTGTCCGTCTCTCTCTGCACCCTGTGTACTATCTGTCTCTCTGCACCCTGAGGTCTGTCTGTCTCTCTGCATCCTGAGCACTGTCCGTGTCGCTGCACCCTGTTTACTATCTGTCTCTCTGCACCCTCAGGACTGTGTCTGTCTGCACCCTGAGGACTGTCTGTCTCTCTCTGCACCCTGAGGACTGTCCGTCTCTCTGCACCCTGCGGACTGTCCGTGTCTCTCTGCACCCAAAGGACTGTCTGTCTCTCTGCACCCTACTGTCCGTGTCTCTGCACCCTGAGGACTTCTGTCTCTCTGCAGTCTGAGGATTGTCTGTCTCTCTCCACCCTGAGGACTGTCTGTGTCTCTTCACCCTGAGGATTGTCTGTCTCTCTGCACCCTGAGGACTGTCTCTCTCTCTACACCCTGAGGACTGTCCGTCCCTCTCTGCTACCTGAGGACTGTCTGTCTCCCTGCACCCTGAGGCCTGTCTGTCTCTCTGCACACTGAGGTCTGTCTGTCTCTCTGCACCCTGAGGACTGTCTGTCCCTTTCTGGACCCTGAGGATTGTATGTCTCTCTCTGCACTCTGAGTACTCTCTGTGTCTCTCTGCACCCTGGGGACTATCTGTCTCTCTCTGGACCCTAAGGACTGTCTGTCTCTCTACACCCTGAGTACTGTCCGTGACTCTGCAACCTGAGGACTGCCTGTGTCTCTCTGATCCCTGAGGACTGTCTGTCTCTCAGCACCCTGATGTATGTCTGTCTCTCTGCACCCTGAGGACTGTCTGTCTCTCTTCAGCCTGAGGATTGTCTGTCTCTATCCACCCTGAGGACTGTCTGTGTCTCTCTTCACCATGAGGACTGTCTGTCTGTCTGCACCATGAGGACTGTCTGTCTCTCTGCACCCTGAGGCCTGTCTGTCTCTCTGCACCCTGAGGACTGTCCTTGTCTCTCAGCACCCTGAGGACTGTCTGTCTCTCTGCACCCTGCGGACTGTCCGTGTCTCTCTGCACCCTAAGGACTTTCTGTCTCTCTCCACACTGATGTGTCCGTCTCTCTCTGAACCCTGAGGACTGTCCGTGTCTCTCTACACCCTGAAGACTGTCTGTATCTCTACACCCTGAGTTCTGTCTGTCTCTCTGCAGCCTAAGGACTGCCTGTCTCTCTGCACCCTGAGGACTGTCCGTGTCTCTCTGCACCCTAAGGCCTGTCTCTGTCTCTCTGCACCCTGAGGGCTGTCCTTGTCTGTCAGCACCCTGAGGACTGTCTGTCTGCCTACATCCTGAGGGCTCTCCGTCTCTCGGCACCCAGAGGACTGTGCGTCTCTCTGCAGCCTGAGGTCTGTCTCTCTCTCTGCACCCTGAGGACTGTCTGTGTCTCTCTGCTCCCTGAGGACTGTCTGTCTCACTCTGGACCCTGAGGACTGTCTGTCTCTCTGCCGCCTGAGGACTGTCTGTCTCTCTGCACCCTGAGGACTGTCCGTGTCTTTCTGCACCCTGAGGACTGTCCTTGTCTCTCTGCACCCTGAGGACTGTCCTTGTCTCTCTGCACCCTGAGGTCTGTCTCTCTCTCTGCACCCTGAGGACTGTCTGTCTCTCTGCACTCGGAGGACTGTCTATGTCTCTCTGCTCCCTGAGGACTGTCTGTCTCTCTCTGGACCCTGAGGACTGTCTGTCTCTCTGCACCCTGAGGGCTGTCCGTGTCTCTCTGCACCCTGAGGACTGTCTGTCTCTCTGCACCCTGAGGCCTGTCTGTCTCTCTGCACCCTGGGTCTGTCTGTCTCTCTGCATTCTGAGGACTGTTTGTCTCTCTGCACCCTGAGGCCTGTCTGTCTCTCTCTGCACCCTGAGGACTGTCTCTCTCTCTGGACCCTGAGGACTGTCTGTCTCTCTGCACCCTGAGGTCTGTCTGTCTCTCTCCACCCTGAGGTCTGTCTGTCTCTGCACCCTGAGGACTGTCCGTCTCTCTGCACCCTGCGGACTGTCCGTGTCTCTCTGCACCCAAAGGACTGTCTGTCTCTCTCCACCCTGAGGTGTCCGTCTCTCTCTGAATCCTGAGGACTGTCTTGTCTTTCTGCACCCTGAGGACTGTCCGTGTCTCTCTGCACCCTGAGGCCTGTCTCTGTCTCTCTGCATCCTCAGGAGTGTCCTTGTCTCTCAGCACCCTGAGGACTGTCTGTCTGCCTACATCCTGAGGGCTCTCCGTCTCTCGGCACCCAGAGGGCTGTCCTTGTCTCTCAGCACCCTGAGGACTGTCTGGCTGCCTACATTCTGAGGGCTCTCCGTCTCTCGGCACCCAGAGGACTGTGCGTCTCTCTGCACTCTGAGGTCTGTCTCTCTCTCTGCACCCTGAGGACTGTCTGTCTCTCTGCACTCGGAGGACTGTCTGTGTCTCTCTGCTCCCTGAGGACTGTCTGTCTCTCTCTGGACCCTGAGGACTGTCTGTCTCTCTGCACCCTGAGTACTGTCCGTGTCTCTGCACCCTGAGGACTTCTGTCTCTCTGCAGTCTGAGGATTGTCTGTCTCCTCCCTGAGGACTGTCCGTGTCTCTGCACCCTTAGGACTGTCTGTCTCTCTGCACTCTGAGGACTGTCTGTCTCTCTGCACCCTGAGGACTGTCTGTCTCTCTGCACCCTGAGGACTGTCCGTGTCTCTGCACCCTTAGGACTGTCTGTCTCTCTGCTCCCTGAGAACTGGCTGTGTCTCTCTGCACCCTCAGGACTGTCTGTCTCTCTGCACCCTGAGGTCTGTCTGTCTCTCTGCACCCTGAGGACTGTCTGTCTCTTTCTGGACCCTGAGGATTGTATGTCTCTATCTGCACTCTGAGTACTGTCTGTGTCTCTCTGCACCCTGGGGACTATCTGTCTCTCTCTGGACCCTAAGGACTGTCTGTCTCTCTGCACCGAGTACTGTCCGTGACTCTGCAACCTGAGGACTGCCTGTGTGTCTCTGATCCCTGAGGAGTGTCTGTCTCTCAGCACCCTGATGTATGTCTGTCTCTCTGCACCCTGAGGACTGTCTGTCTCTCTTCAGCCTGAGGATTGTCTGTCTCTCTCCACCCTGAGGACTGTCTGTGTCTCTCTTCACCATGAGGACTGTCTGTCTGTCTGCACCATGAGGACTGTCTGTCTCTCTGCACCCTGAGGACAGTCTGTCTCTCTCTGGACCCTGAGCACTGTCTGTCTCTCTCTGCACCCTGAGGACTGTCTGTCTCTCTCTGCACCCTGAGGGCTGTCCTCTCCGCACCCTGAGGCCTCTCTCTGTCTCCCTGCACCCTGAGGACTGTCTGTCTCTCTCTGCACCGTGAGGTTTGTCTCTCTCTGCACCCTGAGGTCTGTCTGTCTCTGCACCCTGAGGACTGTCCGTCTCTGCACCCTGAGGCCTGTCTGTCTCTCTGCACCCTGGGGACTGTCTGTCTCTCTGCACCCTGAGGCCTGTCTCTCTCTATGCACCCTGGGGACTGTCTGCCTCTCTCTGCTCCCTGAAGACTGTCTGTCTCTCTGCACCCTGAGGACTGTTTGTGTCTCTCTGCTCCCTGAGGCCTGTCTGTCTCTCACTGGACCCTGAGGACTATCTGTTTCTCTGCACCCTGATTACTGTCCTTGTCTCTACACCCTGAGGACTGTCCGTGTCTCTCTGCACCCTGAGGACTGTCTGTCTCTCTCTGCTCCTTGAAGACTGTCTGTACCCCTGCACCCTGAGTTCTGTCTGTCTCTCTGCCGCCTGAGGACTGTCTGTCTCTCTGCACCCTGAGGACTGTCCGTGTCTTTCTGCACCCTGAGGACTGTCTGTCTCTCTGCACCCGGAGGACTGTCTATGTCTCTCTGCTCCCTAAGGACTGTCTGTCTCTCTGCATCCTGAGGACTGTTTGTCTCTCTGCACCCTGTGGCCTGTCTGTCGCTCTCTGCACCCTGAGGACTGTCCGTGGCTCTCTGCACCCTGAGGCCTCTCTCTGTCTCCCTGCACCCTGAGGCCTCTCTCTGTCTCCCTGCACCCTGAGGACTGTCTGTCTCTCTCTGCACCGTGAGGTTTGTCTCTCTCTGCACCCTGAGGACTGTCCGTCTCTCTGCACCCTGAGGACTGTCTGTCTCTCTCTGCACCCTAAGGACTGTCTCTCTCTCTGCACCCTGAGGACTGTCTGTCTCTCTGCACCCGGAGGACTGTCTGTGTCTCTCTGCTCCCTGAGGACTGTCTGTCTCTCTCTGGACCCTGAGGCCTGTCTGTCTCTCTGCACCCTGGGTCTGTCTGTCTCTCTGCATCCTGAGGACTGTTTGTCTCTCTGCACCCTGAGGCCTGTCTGTCTCTCTGCACCCTGGGTCTGTCTGTCTCTCTGCATCCTGAGGACTGTTTGTCTCTCTGCACCCTGAGGCCTGTCTGTCTCTCTCAGCACCCTGAGGACTGTCCGTGGCTCTCTGCACCCTGAGGCCTGTCTCTGTCTCTCTGCACCCTGAGGACTGTCTGTCTCTCTCTGCACCCTGAGGACTGTCTCTCTCTCTGCACCCTGCGGTCTGTCTCTCTCTGCACCCTGAGGTCTGTCTGTCTCTCTGCACCCTGAGCACTGTCCGTGTCTCTGCACCCTGTGTACTATCTGTCTCTCTGCACCCTCAGGACTGTGTCTGTCTGGACCCTGAGGACTGTCTGTGTCTCTCTGCACCCCAAGGACTGTCTGTCTCTCTGCACCCTGAGGACTGTCTGTCTCTCTCTGCACCCTGAGGACTGTCCGTCTCTCTGCACCCTGTGGACTGTCCGTGTCTCTCTGCACCCAAAGGACTGTCTGTCTCTCTCCACCCTGAGGTGTCAGTCTCTCTCTGAACCCTGAGGACTGTCCATGTCTCTCTGCACCCTGAAGACTGTCCGTATCTCTACACCCTGAGTTCTGTCTGTCTCTCTGCGGCCTGAGGACTGTCTGTCTTTCTGCAGTCTGAGGATTGTCTGTCTCTCTCCACCCTGAGGACTGTCTGTGTCTCTTCACCCTGAGGATTGTCTGTCTCTCTGCACCCTGAGGACTGTCTCTCTCTCTACACCCTGAGGACTGTCCGTCCCTCTCTGCTACCTGAGGACTGTCTGTGTCTCTGCACCCTGAGGCCTGTCTGTCTCTCTGCACCCTGAGGTCTGTCTGTCTCTCTGCACCCTGGGGACTGACTGTCTCTCTCTGATCCCTGAGGACTGTCCGTGTCTCTGCACCCTGAGGACTGGCTGTGTCTCTCTGCACCCTCAGGACTGTCTGTCTCTCTGCACACTGAGGTCTGTCTGTCTCTCTGCACCCTGAGGACTGTCTGTCTCTCTGCACCCTGAGGACTGTCCGTGTCTCTGCACCCTGAGGACTGGCTGTGTCTCTCTGCACCCTCAGGACTGTCTGTCTCTCTGCACACTGAGGTCTGTCTGTCTCTCTGCACCCTGAGGACTGTCTGTCTCTCTGCACCCTGAGGCCTGTCTCTCTCTATGCACCCTGGGGACTGTCTGCCTCTCTCTGCTCCCTGAAGACTGTCTGTCTCTCTGCACCCTGAGGACTGTTTGTGTCTCTCTGCTCCCTGAGGCCTGTCTGTCTCTCACTGGACCCTGAGGACTATCTGTTTCTCTGCACCCTGATTACTGTCCTTGTTTCTACACCCTGAGGACTGTCCGTGTCTCTCTGCACCCTGAGGACTGTCTGTCTCTCTCTGCTCCTTGAAGACTCTCTGTACCCCTGCACCCTGAGTTCTGTCTGTCTCTCTGCACCCTGAGTTCTGTCTGTCTCTCTGCCGCCTGAGGACTGTCTGTCTCTCTGCACCCGGAGGACTGTCTATGTCTCTCTGCTCCCTAAGGACTGTCTGTCTCTCTGCATCCTGAGGACTGTTTGTCTCTCTGCACCCTGTGGCCTGTCTGTCGCTCTCTGCACCCTGAGGACTGTCCGTGGCTCTCTGCACCCTGAGGCCTCTCTCTGTCTCCCTGCACCCTGAGGACTGTCTGTCTCTCTCTGCACCGTGAGGTTTGTCTCTCTCTGCACCCTGAGGACTGTCCGTCTCTCTGCACCCTGAGGACTGTCTGTCTCTCTCTGCACCCTAAGGACTGTCTCTCTCTCTGCACCCTGAGGACTGTCTGTCTCTCTGCACCCGGAGGACTGTCTGTGTCTCTCTGCTCCCTGAGGACTGTCTGTCTCTCTCTGGACCCTGAGGCCTGTCTGTCTCTCTGCACCCTGGGTCTGTCTGTCTCTCTGCATCCTGAGGACTGTTTGTCTCTCTGCACCCTGAGGCCTGTCTGTCTCTCTCAGCACCCTGAGGACTGTCCGTGGCTCTCTGCACCCTGAGGCCTGTCTCTGTCTCTCTGCACCCTGAGGACTGTCTGTCTCTCTCTGCACCCTGAGGACTGTCTCTCTCTCTGCACCCTGAGGTCTGTCTCTCTCTGCACCCTAAGGTCTGTCTGTCTCTCTGCACCCTGAGCACTGTCCGTGTCTCTGCACCCTGTGTACTATCTGTCTCTCTGCACCCTCAGGACTGTGTCTGTCTGGACCCTGAGGACTGTCTGTGTCTCTCTGCACCCCAAGGACTGTCTGTCTCTCTGCACCCTGAGGACTGTCTGTCTCTCTCTGCACCCTGAGGACTGTCCGTCTCTCTGCACCCTGTGGACTGTCCGTGTCTCTCTGCACCCAAAGGACTGTCTGTCTCTCTCCACCCTGAGGTGTCAGTCTCTCTCTGAACCCTGAGGACTGTCCATGTCTCTCTGCACCCTGAAGACTGTCCGTATCTCTACACCCTGAGTTCTGTCTGTCTCTCTGCGGCCTGAGGACTGTCTGTCTTTCTGCACCCTGAGGACTGTCCGTGTCTCTCTGCACACTGAGGCCTGTCTCTGTCTCTCTGCATCCTGAGGGCTGTCCTTGTCTCTCAGCACCCTGAGGACTGTCTGTCTCTCTGCACCCTGAGTACTGTCCGTGTCTCTGCACCCTGAGGACTTCTGTCTCTCTGCAGTCTGAGGATTGTCTGTCTCTCTCCACCCTGAGGACTGTCTGTGTCTCTTCACCCTGAGGATTGTCTGTCTCTCTGCACCCTGAGGACTGTCTCTCTCTCTACACCCTGAGGACTGTCCGTCCCTCTCTGCTACCTGAGGACTGTCTGTCTCTCTGCACCCTGAGGCCTGTCTGTCTCTCTGCACACTGAGGTCTGTCTGTCTCTCTGCACCCTGAGGACTGTCTGTCCCTTTCTGGACCCTGAGGATTGTATGTCTCTCTCTGCACTCTGAGTACTGTCTGTGTCTCTCTGCACCCTGGGGACTATCTGTCTCTCTCTGGACCCTAAGGACTGTCTGTCTCTCTACACCCTGAGTACTGTCCGTGACTCTGCAACCTGAGGACTGCCTGTGTCTCTCTGATCCCTGAGGACTGTCTGTCTCTCAGCACCCTGATGTATGTCTGTCTCTCTGCACCCTGAGGACTGTCTGTCTCTCTTCAGCCTGAGGATTGTCTGTCTCTATCCACCCTGAGGACTGTCTGTGTCTCTCTTCACCATGAGGACTGTCTGTCTGTCTGCACCATGAGGACTGTCTGTCTCTCTGCACCCTGAGGCCTGTCTGTCTCTCTGCACCCTGAGGACTGTCCTTGTCTCTCAGCACCCTGAGGACTGTCTGTCTGTCTACACCCTGAGGGCTCTCCGTCTCTCTGCACCCTGAGGACTATCTGACTCTCTCTGGACCCTAAGGACTGTCTGTCTCTCTGCACGCTGAGTACTGTCCGTGACTCTGCAACCCTAGGACTGCCTGTGTCTCTCTGATCCCAGAGGACTGTCTGTCTCTCAGCACCCTGATGTATGTCTGTCTCTCTGCACTCTGAGGACTGTCTGTCTCTCTTCAGCCTGAGGATTGTCTGTCTCTCTCCACCCTGAGGACTGTCTGTGTCTCTCTTCACCCTGAGGACTGTCTGTCTGTCTGCACCATGAGGACTGTCTGTCTCTCTACACCCTGAGGATCGTCTGTCTCTCTCTGGACCCTGAGGACTGTCTGTCTCTCTCTGATCCCTGAGGACTGTCTGTCTCTCTGTACCCTGAGGACTATCTGTCTCTCTGCATCCTGAGGATTGTCTGTCTCTCTGCTCACTGAGGACTGTCCGTATCTCTCTGCACCCTGAGGACTGTCCGTGTCTCTCTGCACCCTGAAGACTGTCTGTATCTCTACAACCTGAGTTCTCTCTGTCTCTCTGCAGCCTGTGGACGGTCTGTCTCTCTGCACCCTGAGGACTGTCCGTGTCTCTCTGCACCCTGAGGCCTGTCTCTGTCACTCTGCACCCTGAGGTCTGTCCTTTTCTTTCAGCACCCTGAGGACTGTCTGTCTGCCTACATCCTGAGGGCTCTCCGTCTCTCGGCACCCAGAGGACTGTGCGTCTCTCTACACCCTGAGGTCTGTCTCTCTCTCTGCACCCTGAGGACTTTCTGTCTCTCTGCACCCTGGGGACTGTCTGTCTCTCTGCACCCTGTGTACTATCTGTCTCTCTGCACCCTCAGGACTGTGTCTGTCTGGACCCTGAGGACTGTCTGTGTCTCTCTGCACCCCAAGGACTGTCTGTCTCTCTGCACCCTGAGGACTGTCTGTCTCTCTCTGCACCCTGAGGACTGTCCGTCTCTCTGCACCCTGTGGACTGTCCGTGTCTCTCTGCACCCAAAGGACTGTCTGTCTCTCTCCACCCTGAGGTGTCAGTCTCTCTCTGAACCCTGAGGACTGTCCATGTCTCTCTGCACCCTGAAGACTGTCCGTATCTCTACACCCTGAGTTCTGTCTGTCTCTCTGCGGCCTGAGGACTGTCTGTCTTTCTGCACCCTGAGGACTGTCCGTGTCTCTCTGCACACTGAGGCCTGTCTCTGTCTCTCTGCATCCTGAGGGCTGTCCTTGTCTCTCAGCACCCTGAGGACTGTCTGTCTCTCTGCACCCTGAGTACTGTCCGTGTCTCTGCACCCTGAGGACTTCTGTCTCTCTGCAGTCTGAGGATTGTCTGTCTCTCTCCACCCTGAGGACTGTCTGTGTCTCTTCACCCTGAGGATTGTCTGTCTCTCTGCACCCTGAGGACTGTCTCTCTCTCTACACCCTGAGGACTGTCCGTCCCTCTCTGCTACCTGAGGACTGTCTGTCTCTCTGCACCCTGAGGCCTGTCTGTCTCTCTGCACACTGAGGTCTGTCTGTCTCTCTGCACCCTGAGGACTGTCTGTCCCTTTCTGGACCCTGAGGATTGTATGTCTCTCTCTGCACTCTGAGTACTGTCTGTGTCTCTCTGCACCCTGGGGACTATCTGTCTCTCTCTGGACCCTAAGGACTGTCTGTCTCTCTACACCCTGAGTACTGTCCGTGACTCTGCAACCTGAGGACTGCCTGTGTCTCTCTGATCCCTGAGGACTGTCTGTCTCTCAGCACCCTGATGTATGTCTGTCTCTCTGCACCCTGAGGACTGTCTGTCTCTCTTCAGCCTGAGGATTGTCTGTCTCTATCCACCCTGAGGACTGTCTGTGTCTCTCTTCACCATGAGGACTGTCTGTCTGTCTGCACCATGAGGACTGTCTGTCTCTCTGTACCCTGAGGCCTGTCTGTCTCTCTGCACCCTGAGGACTGTCCTTGTCTCTCAGCACCCTGAGGACTGTCTGTCTGTCTACACCCTGAGGGCTCTCCGTCTCTCTGCACCCTGAGGACTATCTGACTCTCTCTGGACCCTAAGGACTGTCTGTCTCTCTGCACGCTGAGTACTGTCCGTGACTCTGCAACCCTAGGACTGCCTGTGTCTCTCTGATCCCAGAGGACTGTCTGTCTCTCAGCACCCTGATGTATGTCTGTCTCTCTGCACTCTGAGGACTGTCTGTCTCTCTTCAGCCTGAGGATTGTCTGTCTCTCTCCACCCTGAGGACTGTCTGTGTCTCTCTTCACCCTGAGGACTGTCTGTCTGTCTGCACCATGAGGACTGTCTGTCTCTCTACACCCTGAGGATCGTCTGTCTCTCTCTGGACCCTGAGGACTGTCTGTCTCTCTCTGATCCCTGAGGACTGTCTGTCTCTCTGTACCCTGAGGACTATCTGTCTCTCTGCATCCTGAGGATTGTCTGTCTCTCTGCTCACTGAGGACTGTCCGTATCTCTCTGCACCCTGAGGACTGTCCGTGTCTCTCTGCACCCTGAAGACTGTCTGTATCTCTACACCCTGAGTTCTCTCTGTCTCTCTGCAGCCTGTGGACGGTCTGTCTCTCTGCACCCTGAGGACTGTCCGTGTCTCTCTGCACCCTGAGGCCTGTCTCTGTCACTCTGCACCCTGAGGTCTGTCCTTTTCTTTCAGCACCCTGAGGACTGTCTGTCTGCCTACATCCTGAGGGCTCTCCGTCTCTCGGCACCCAGAGGACTGTGCGTCTCTCTACACCCTGAGGTCTGTCTCTCTCTCTGCACCCTGAGGACTTTCTGTCTCTCTGCACCCTGGGGACTGTCTGTCTCTCTGCACCCTGAGGCCTGTCTGTTTCTCTGCACCCTGAGGACTGTCTGTGTCTCTCTGCTCCCTGAGGCCTGTCTGTCTCTCTCTGGACCCTGAGGACTATCTGTCTCTCTGCACCCTGATTACTGTCCTTGTCTCTGCACCCTGAGGACTGTCCGTCTCTCTCTGCTCCTTGAAGACTGTCTGTACCTCTGCACCCTGAGTTCTGTCTGTCTCTCTGCCACCTGAGGACTGTCTGTCTCTCTGCACCCTGAGGACTGTCCGTGTCTTTCTGCACCCTGAGGCCTGTCTCTGTCTCTCTGCACCCGGAGGACTGTCTATGTCTCTCTGCTCCCTGAGGACTGTCTGTCTCTCTCTGGACCCTGAGGACTGTCTGTCTCTCTGCACCCTGAGGGCTGTCCGTCTCTCTCTGCACCCTGAGGACTGTCTGTCTCTCTGCACCCTGAGGACTGTCTGTCCCTCTGCACCCTGGGGACTGTCTGTCTCTCTGCACCCTGAGGCCTGTCTCTCTCTATGCACCCTGGGGACTGTCTGCCTCTCTCTGCTCCCTGAGGACTGTCTGTCTCTCTGCACCCTGAGGACAGTTTGTGTCTCTCTGCTCCCTGAGGCCTGTCTGTCTCTCACTGGACCCTGAGGACTATCTGTTTCTCTGCACCCTGATTACTGTCCTTGTCTCTACACCCTGAGGACTGTCCGTGTCTCTCTGCACCCTGAGGACTGTCTGTCTCTCTCTGCTCCTTGAAGACTGTCTGTACCCCTGCACCCTGAGTTCTGTCTGTCTCTCTGCCGCCTGAGGACTGTCTGTCTCTCTGCACCCTGAGGACTGTCCGTGTCTTTCTGCACCCTGAGGACTGTCCTTGTCTCTCTGCACCCTGAGGACTGTCCTTGTCTCTCTGCACCCTGAGGTCTGTCTCTCTCTCTGCACCCTGAGGACTGTCTGTCTCTCTGCACCCGGAGGACTGTCTATGTCTCTCTGCTCCCTGAGGACTGTCTGTCTCTCTGCATCCTGAGGACTGTTTGTCTCTCTGCACCCTGTGGCCTGTCTGTCGCTCTCTGCACCCTGAGGACTGTCCGTGGCTCTCTGCACCCTGAGGCCTCTCTCTGTCTCCCTGCACACTGAGGACTGTCTGTCTCTCTCTGCACCGTGAGGTTTGTCTCTCTCTGCACCCTGAGGACTGTCCGTCTCTCTGCACCCTGAGGACTGTCTGTCTCTCTCTGCACCCTAAGGACTGTCTCTCTCTCTGCACCCTGAGGACTGTCTGTCTCTCTGCACCCGGAGGACTGTCTGTGTCTCTCTGCTCCCTGAGGACTGTCTGTCTCTCTCTGGACCCTGAGGCCTGTCTCTCTCTCTGCACCCTGGGTCTGTCTGTCTCTCTGCATCCTGAGGACTGTTTGTCTCTCTGCACCCTGAGGCCTGTCTGTCTCTCTCAGCACCCTGAGGACTGTCCGTGGCTCTCTGCACCCTGAGGCCTGTCTCTGTCTCTCTGCACCCTGAGGACTGTCTGTCTCTCTCTGCACCCTGAGGACTGTCTCTCTCTCTGCACCCTGAGGTCTGTCTCTCTCTGCACCCTGAGGTCTGTCTGTCTCTCTGCACCCTGAGCACTGTCTGTGTCTCTGCACCCTGTGTACTATCTGTCTCTCTGCACCCTCAGGACTGTGTCTGTCTGGACCCTGAGGACTGTCTGTGTCTCTCTGCACCCCAAGGACTGTCTGTCTCTCTGCACCCTGAGGACTGTCTGTCTCTCTCTGCACCCTGAGGACTGTCCGTCTCTCTGCACCCTGTGGACTGTCCGTGTCTCTCTGCACCCAAAGGACTGTCTGTCTCTCTCCACCCTGAGGTGTCAGTCTCTCTCTGAACCCTGAGGACTGTCCATGTCTCTCTGCACCCTGAAGACTGTCCGTATCTCTACACCCTGAGTTCTGTCTGTCTCTCTGCGGCCTGAGGACTGTCTGTCTTTCTGTACCCTGAGGACTGTCCGTGTCTCTCTGCACACTGAGGCCTGTCTCTGTCTCTCTGCATCCTGAGGGCTGTCCTTGTCTCTCAACACCCTGAGGACTGTCTGTCTCTCTGCACCCTGAGTACTGTCCGTGTCTCTGCACCCTGAGGACTTCTGTCTCTCTGCAGTCTGAGGATTGTCTGTCTCTCTCCACCCTGAGGACTGTCTGTGTCTCTTCACCCTGAGGATTGTCTGTCTCTCTGCACCCTGAGGACTGTCTCTCTCTCTACACCCTGAGGACTGTCCGTGTCTCTCTGCACCCTGAGGCCTGTCTCTGTCACTCTGCACCCTGAGGTCTGTCCTTTTCTTTCAGCACCCTGAGGACTGTCTGTCTGCCTACATCCTGAGGGCTCTCCGTCTCTCGGCACCCAGAGGACTGTGCGTCTCTCTACACCCTGAGGTCTGTCTCTCTCTCTGCACCCTGAGGACTTTCTGTCTCTCTGCACCCTGGGGACTGTCTGTCTCTCTGCACCCTGAGGCCTGTCTGTCTCTCTGCACCCTGAGGTCTGTCTGTCTCTCTGCACCCTGGGGACTGACTGTCTCTCTCTGATCCCTGAGGACTGTCCGTGTCTCTGCACCCTTAGGACTGTCTTTCTCTCTGCACTCTGAGGACTGTCTGTCTCTCTGCACTCTGAGGACTGTCCGTGTCTCTGCACCCTGAGGACTGGCTGTGTCTCTCTGCACCCTCAGGACTGTCTGTCTCTCTGCACACTGAGGTCTGTCTGTCTCTCTGCACCCTGAGGACTGTCTGTCCCTTTCTGGACCCTGAGGATTGTATGTCTCTCTCTGCACTCTGAGTACTGTCTGTGTCTCTCTGCACCCTGGGGACTATCTGTCTCTCTACACCCTGAGTACTGTCCGTGACTCTGCAACCTGAGGACTGCCTGTGTCTCTCTGATCCCTGAGGACTGTCTGTCTCTCAGCACCCTGATGTATGTCTGTCTCTCTGCACCCTGAGGACTGTCTGTCTCTCTTCAGCCTGAGGATTGTCTGTCTCTATCCACCCTGAGGACTGTCTGTGTCTCTCTTCACCATGAGGACTGTCTGTCTGTCTGCACCATGAGGACTGTCTGTCTCTCTGCACCCTGAGGCCTGTCTGTCTCTCTGCACCCTGAGGACTGTCCTTGTCTCTCAGCACCCTGAGGACTGTCTGTCTGTCTACACCCTGAGGGCTCTCCATCTCTCTGCACCCTGAGGACTATCTGACTCTCTCTGGACCCTAAGGACTGTCTGTCTCTCTGCACGCTGAGTACTGTCCGTGACTCTGCAACCCTAGGACTGCCTGTGTCTCTCTGATCCCAGAGGACTGTCTGTCTCTCAGCACCCTGATGTATGTCTGTCTCTCTGCACTCTGAGGACTGTCTGTCTCTCTTCAGCCTGAGGATTGTCTGTCTCTCTCCACCCTGAGGACTGTCTGTGTCTCTCTTCACCCTGAGGACTGTCTGTCTGTCTGCACCATGAGGACTGTCTGTCTCTCTACACCCTGAGGATCGTCTGTCTCTCTCTGGACCCTGAGGACTGTCTGTCTCTCTCTGATCCCTGAGGACTGTCTGTCTCTCTGTACCCTGAGGACTATCTGTCTCTCTGCATCCTGAGGATTGTCTGTCTCTCTGCTCACTGAGGACTGTCCGTATCTCTCTGCACCCTGAGGACTGTCCGTGTCTCTCTGCACCCTGAAGACTGTCTGTATCTCTACACCCTGAGTTCTCTCTGTCTCTCTGCAGCCTGTGGACGGTCTGTCTCTCTGCACCCTGAGGACTGTCCGTGTCTCTCTGCACCCTGAGGCCTGTCTCTGTCACTCTGCACCCTGAGGTCTGTCCTTTTCTTTCAGCACCCTGAGGACTGTCTGTCTGCCTACATCCTGAGGGCTCTCCGTCTCTCGGCACCCAGAGGACTGTGCGTCTCTCTACACCCTGAGGTCTGTCTCTCTCTCTGCACCCTGAGGACTTTCTGTCTCTCTGCACCCTGGGGACTGTCTGTCTCTCTGCACCCTGAGGCCTGTCTGTTTCTCTGCACCCTGAGGACTGTCTGTGTCTCTCTGCTCCCTGAGGCCTGTCTGTCTCTCTCTGGACCCTGAGGACTATCTGTCTCTCTGCACCCTGATTACTGTCCTTGTCTCTGCACCCTGAGGACTGTCCGTCTCTCTCTGCTCCTTGAAGACTGTCTGTACCTCTGCACCCTGAGTTCTGTCTGTCTCTCTGCCACCTGAGGACTGTCTGTCTCTCTGCACCCTGAGGACTGTCCGTGTCTTTCTGCACCCTGAGGCCTGTCTCTGTCTCTCTGCACCCGGAGGACTGTCTATGTCTCTCTGCTCCCTGAGGACTGTCTGTCTCTCTCTGGACCCTGAGGACTGTCTGTCTCTCTGCACCCTGAGGACTGTCTGTCTCTCTGCACCCTGAGGGCTGTCCGTCTCTCTCTGCACCCTGAGGACTGTCTGTCTCTCTGCACCCTGAGGACTGTCTGTCCCTCTGCACCCTGGGGACTGTCTGTCTCTCTGCACCCTGAGGCCTGTCTCTCTCTATGCACCCTGGGGACTGTCTGCCTCTCTCTGCTCCCTGAGGACTGTCTGTCTCTCTGCACCCTGAGGACAGTTTGTGTCTCTCTGCTCCCTGAGGCCTGTCTGTCTCTCACTGGACCCTGAGGACTATCTGTTTCTCTGCACCCTGATTACTGTCCTTGTCTCTACACCCTGAGGACTGTCCGTGTCTCTCTGCACCCTGAGGACTGTCTGTCTCTCTCTGCTCCTTGAAGACTGTCTGTACCCCTGCACCCTGAGTTCTGTCTGTCTCTCTGCCGCCTGAGGACTGTCTGTCTCTCTGCACCCTGAGGACTGTCCGTGTCTTTCTGCACCCTGAGGACTGTCTTTGTCTCTCTGCACCCTGAGGACTGTCCTTGTCTCTCTGCACCCTGAGGTCTGTCTCTCTCTCTGCACCCTGAGGACTGTCTGTCTCTCTGCACCCGGAGGACTGTCTATGTCTCTCTGCTCCCTGAGGACTGTCTGTCTCTCTGCATCCTGAGGACTGTTTGTCTCTCTGCACCCTGTGGCCTGTCTGTCGCTCTCTGCACCCTGAGGACTGTCCGTGGCTCTCTGCAACCTGAGGCCTCTCTCTGTCTCCCTGCACACTGAGGACTGTCTGTCTCTCTCTGCACCGTGAGGTTTGTCTCTCTCTGCACCCTGAGGACTGTCCGTCTCTCTGCACCCTGAGGACTGTCTGTCTCTCTCTGCACCCTAAGGACTGTCTCTCTCTCTGCACCCTGAGGACTGTCTGTCTCTCTGCACCCGGAGGACTGTCTGTGTCTCTCTGCTCCCTGAGGACTGTCTGTCTCTCTCTGGACCCTGAGGCCTGTCTCTCTCTCTGCACCCTGGGTCTGTCTGTCTCTCTGCATCCTGAGGACTGTTTGTCTCTCTGCACCCTGAGGCCTGTCTGTCTCTCTCAGCACCCTGAGGACTGTCCGTGGCTCTCTGCACCCTGAGGCCTGTCTCTGTCTCTCTGCACCCTGAGGACTGTCTGTCTCTCTCTGCACCCTGAGGACTGTCTCTCTCTCTGCACCCTGAGGTCTGTCTCTCTCTGCACCCTGAGGTCTGTCTGTCTCTCTGCACCCTGAGCACTGTCTGTGTCTCTGCACCCTGTGTACTATCTGTCTCTCTGCACCCTCAGGACTGTGTCTGTCTGGACCCTGAGGACTGTCTGTGTCTCTCTGCACCCAAGGACTGTCTGTCTCTCTGCACCCTGAGGACTGTCTGTCTCTCTCTGCACCCTGAGGACTGTCCGTCTCTCTGCACCCTGTGGACTGTCCGTGTCTCTCTGCACCCAAAGGACTGTCTGTCTCTCTCCACCCTGAGGTGTCAGTCTCTCTCTGAACCCTGAGGACTGTCCATGTCTCTCTGCACCCTGAAGACTGTCCGTATCTCTACACCCTGAGTTCTGTCTGTCTCTCTGCGGCCTGAGGACTGTCTGTCTTTCTGCACCCTGAGGACTGTCCGTGTCTCTCTGCACACTGAGGCCTGTCTCTGTCTCTCTGCATCCTGAGGGCTGTCCTTGTCTCTCAGCACCCTGAGGACTGTCTGTCTCTCTGCACCCTGAGTACTGTCCGTGTCTCTGCACCCTGAGGACTTCTGTCTCTCTGCAGTCTGAGGATTGTCTGTCTCTCTCCACCCTGAGGACTGTCTGTGTCTCTTCACCCTGAGGATTGTCTGTCTCTCTGCACCCTGAGGACTGTCTCTCTCTCTACACCCTGAGGACTGTCCGTCCCTCTCTGCTACCTGAGGACTGTCTGTCTCTCTGCACCCTGAGGCCTGTCTGTCTCTCTGCACCCTGAGGTCTGTCTGTCTCTCTGCACCCTGGGGACTGACTGTCTCTCTCTGATCCCTGAGGACTGTCCGTGTCTCTGCACCCTTAGGACTGTCTTTCTCTCTGCACCCTGAGGACTGTCTGTCTCTCTGCACTCTGAGGACTGTCCGTGTCTCTGCACCCTGAGGACTGGCTGTGTCTCTCTGCACCCTCAGGACTGTCTGTCTCTCTGCACACTGAGGTCTGTCTGTCTCTCTGCACCCTGAGGACTGTCTGTCCCTTTCTGGACCCTGAGGATTGTATGTCTCTCTCTGCACTCTGAGTACTGTCTGTGTCTCTCTGCACCCTGGGGACTATCTGTCTCTCTCTGGACCCTAAGGACTGTCTGTCTCTCTACACCCTGAGTACTGTCCGTGACTCTGCAACCTGAGGACTGCCTGTGTCTCTCTGATCCCTGAGGACTGTCTGTCTCTCAGCACCCTGATGTATGTCTGTCTCTCTGCACCCTGAGAACTGTCTGTCTCTCTTCAGCCTGAGGATTGTCTGTCTCTATCCACCCTGAGGACTGTCTGTGTCTCTCTTCACCATGAGGACTGTCTGTCTGTCTGCACCATGAGGACTGTCTGTCTCTCTGCACCCTGAGGCCTGTCTGTCTCTCTGCACCCTGAGGACTGTCCTTGTCTCTCAGCACCCTGAGGACTGTCTGTCTGTCTACACCCTGAGGGCTCTCCATCTCTCTGCACCCTGAGGACTATCTGACTCTCTCTGGACCCTAAGGACTGTCTGTCTCTCTGCACGCTGAGTACTGTCCGTGACTCTGCAACCCTAGGACTGCCTGTGTCTCTCTGATCCCAGAGGACTGTCTGTCTCTCAGCACCCTGATGTATGTCTGTCTCTCTGCACTCTGAGGACTGTCTGTCTCTCTTCAGCCTGAGGATTGTCTGTCTCTCTCCACCCTGAGGACTGTCTGTGTCTCTCTTCACCCTGAGGACTGTCTGTCTGTCTGCACCATGAGGACTGTCTGTCTCTCTACACCCTGAGGATCGTCTGTCTCTCTCTGGACCCTGAGGACTGTCTGTCTCTCTCTGATCCCTGAGGACTGTCTGTCTCTCTGTACCCTGAGGACTATCTGTCTCTCTGCATCCTGAGGATTGTCTGTCTCTCTGCTCACTGAGGACTGTCCGTATCTCTCTGCACCCTGAGGACTGTCCGTGTCTCTCTGCACCCTGAAGACTGTCTGTATCTCTACACCCTGAGTTCTCTCTGTCTCTCTGCAGCCTGTGGACGGTCTGTCTCTCTGCACCCTGAGGACTGTCCGTGTCTCTCTGCACCCTGAGGCCTGTCTCTGTCACTCTGCACCCTGAGGTCTGTCCTTTTCTTTCAGCACCCTGAGGACTGTCTGTCTGCCTACATCCTGAGGGCTCTCCGTCTCTCGGCACCCAGAGGACTGTGCGTCTCTCTACACCCTGAGGTCTGTCTCTCTCTCTGCACCCTGAGGACTTTCTGTCTCTCTGCACCCTGGGGACTGTCTGTCTCTCTGCACCCTGAGGCCTGTCTCTCTCTATGCACCCTGGGGACTGTCTGCCTCTCTCTGCTCCCTGAGGACTGTCTGTTTCTCTGCACCTGAGGACTGTCTGTGTCTCTCTGCTCCCTGAGGCCTGTCTGTCTCTCTCTGGACCCTGAGGACTATCTGTCTCTCTGCACCCTGATTACTGTCCTTGTCTCTGCACCCTGAGGACTGTCCGTCTCTCTCTGCTCCTTGAAGACTGTCTGTACCTCTGCACC
>NW_027276579.1:0-37729 GCF_030028105.1 Mobula birostris | reverse complement strand
ATCCACACTCTAAATGGATCTTACCCCTTCCCGTTCACTCCCACCCTCCACACTCTAAATGGATCTAATCCCTCCCCATTCAGTCCCACTACCAACACTCTAAATGGATCTTATCCCTCCACATTCATTCCCACCGCCCACTATCTAAATGGATCTTACCCCTCCCCATTCACTCCCACCGTCCACACTCTAAATGGATCTTACCCCTCCCCGTTCACTCCCACCGTCCTCGTTCTAAATGGATCTTACCCCTCCCCAATCACTCCCACCGTACACACTCTAAATGGATCTTACCCCTCCCCTTTAACTCCAACCGTGCACACTCTAAATGGATCTTACCCCTCCCCATTAACTCCCTCCGTCCGCACTCGAAATGGATCTTAACACTTCACGTTCACTCCCACCGTCCACACTCTATATGGATCTTACCCCTCCCCATTCACTCCCACCGTCTGCACTCTAAATGGATATTACCCCTCCCCGTTCACTCCCACCCTCCACACTCTAAATGGATCTTATCCCTCCCCATTCAGTCCCACTACCTACACTCTAAATGGATCTTATCCCTCCCCATTCATTCCCACCGCCCACTATCTAAATGGATCTTACCCCTCCCCGTTCACTTCCCACCGTCCATTTCTAAATCGATCTTACCCCTCCCCATTCACTCCCACCGTCCACACTCTAAATGGTATCTTACCCCTCCCCACTAACTCCCACCGTCCACACTCTAAATGGATCTTATCCCTCCCCATTTACACCCACTGCCAACACTCTAAATGGATCTCACCCCTCCCCATTCACTCCCACCATCCACGCTCTAAATGGATATGACCCCTCCCCATTCACTCCCACCGTCCACACTCCAAATGGATCTTAACCCTCCCAATTCACTCCCACCGTCCACGCTCTAAATGGATCTCACCCCTCCCCGTTCACTCCCACCGTCCACGCTCTAAATGGATCTTACCCCTCCCCATTCACTCTTACCGTCCACAGTCTGAATAGATCTTAACCCTCCTCGTTCCCTCCCACCGTCCACGCTCTAAATGGATCTCACCCCTCCCCATTCACTCACACCGTCCACACTCTAAATGGATCTTACCCCTCCCCGTTCACTCCCACCGTCCTCGTTCTAAATGGATCTTACCCCTCCCCATTCACTCCCACCGTACACACTCTAAATGGATCTTACCCCTCCCCTTTAACTCCAACCGTGCACACTCTAAATGGATCTTACCCCTCCCCATTCACTCCCTCCGTCCGCACTCTAAATGGATCTTAACCCTTCACGTTCACTCCCACCGTCCACACTCTGTATGGATCTTACCCCTCCCCATTCACTCCCACCGTCTGCACTCTAAATGGATATTACCCCTCCCCATTCACTCCCACCATCCACACCTTAAATGGATCTTACCCCTTCCCGTTCACTCCCACCCTCCACACTCTAAATGGATCTAATCCCTCCCCATTCAGTCCCACTACCAACACTCTAAATGGATCTTATCCCTCCCCATTCACTCCCACCGTCCACACTCTAAATGGATCTTACCCCTCCCCATTCACTCCCACCGTCCACAATCTAAATGGATCTTACCCCTCCCCATTCACTCCCACCGTCCACACTCTAAATGGATCTTACCCCTCCCCATTCACTCCCACCGTCCACACTCTAAATGGATCTTACGCATTCCCATTCACTCCCACCGTCCACACTCTAAATGGATCTTAACCCTCCCCATTCACTCCCACCGTCTATTTCTAAATGGATCTTACCCCTCCCCATTCACTCCCACCGTCCACACTCTAAATGTATCTTACCCCTCCCCATTCGCTCCCACCGTCCATTTCTAAATGGATCTTACCCCTACCCATTCACTCCCACCGTCCACACTCTAAATGTATCTTACCCCTCCCCACTAACTCCCACCGTCCACACTCTAAATGGATCTTATCCCTCCCCATTTACACCCACTGCCAACACTCTAAATGGATCTCACCCCTCCCCATTCACTCCCACCATCCACGCTCTAAATGGATCTGACCCCTCCCCATTCACTCCCACCGTCCACACTCCAAATGGATCTTAACCCTCCCAATTCACTCCCACCGTCCACGCTCTAAATGGCTCTCACCCCTCCCCGTTCACTCCCACCGTCCTCGTTCTAAATGGATCTTACCCCTCCCCAATCACTCCCACCGTACACACTCTAAATGTATCTTACCCCTCCCCTTTAACTCCAACCGTGCACACTCTAAATGGATCTTACTCCTCCCCATTCACTCCCTCCGTCCGCACTCGAAATGGATCTTAACACTTCACGTTCACTCCCACCGTCCACACTCTATATGGATCTTACCCCTCCCCATTCACTCCCACCGTCTGCACTCTAAATGGATATTACCCCTCCCCGTTCACTCCCACCCTCCACACTCTAAATGGATCTTTTCCCTCCCCATTCCGTCCCACTACCTACACTCTAAATGGATCTTATCCCTCCCCATTCATTCCCACCGCCCACTATCTAAATGGATCTTACCCCTCCCCGTTCACTCCCACCGCCCACACTCTATATGGATCTTAACCCTGCTCGTTCACTCCCACCGTCCACGCTCTAAATGGATCTCACACCTCCCCATTCACTCACACCGTCCACACTCTAAATGGATCTTACCCCTCCCCATTCACTCCCACCGTACACACTCTAAATGGATCTTACCCCTCCCCATTAACTCCAAACGTGCACACTCTAAATGGATCTTACCGCTCCCCATTCACTCCCACCATCCCCACTCTAAATGGATCTTACCCCTCTCCATTCACTCCCACCGTGCACACTCTAAATGGATCTCACCCATCCCTATTCACTCCCACCGTCCACGCTCTAAATGGATCTTCCCCTCCCCATTCACTCCCACCGTCCACGCTCTAAATGGATCTTACCCCTCCCCAATCACTCCCACCATCCACAGTCTAAATGTATATCACCCCTCCCCATTCACTCCCACCGTCCGCAATCTAAATGGATCTTACCCCTCACCATTCACTCCCAACGTCCACACTCTAAATGGATCTTACCCCTTCCCGTTCACTCCCACCCTCCACACTGTAAATGGATCTTATCTCTCCCCATTCAGTACCACCACCAACACTCTAAATGGATCTTACCCCTCCCCGTTCATTCCTACCGCCCACGCTCTAAATGGATCTTACCCCTCCACATTCTCTCCCACCGTCCACACTCTAAATGTATCTTACCCCTCCCCACTAACTCCCACCGTCCACATTCTAAATGGATCTTACCCCTCCCCATTCACTCCCACCGTCCACACTCTAAATGGATCTTATCCCCCCCCATTTACACCCACTGCCAACACTCTAAATGGATCTTACCCCTCCCCATTCACTCCCACCATCCACGCTCTAAATGGATCTGACCCCTCCCCATTCACTCCCACCGTCCACACTCCAAATGGATCTTAACCCTCCCAATTCACTGCCACCGTCCACGCTCTAAATGGATCTCACCCCTCCCCATTCACTCACACCGTCCACACTCTAAATGGATCTTACCCCTCCTCGTTCACTCCCACCGTCCTCGCTCTAAATGGATCTCACCCCTCCCCATTCACTCACACCGTCCACACTCTAAATGGATCTTACCCCTCCTCGTTCACTTCCCACCGTCCTCGTTCTAAATGGATCTTACCCCTCCCCATTCACTCCCACCGTACACACTCTAAATGGATCTTACCCCTCCCCTTTAACTCCAACCGTGCACACTCTAAATGGATCTTACCCCTCCCCATTCACTCCCTCCGTCCGCACTCTAAATGGATCTTAACCGTTCACGTTCACTCCCACCGTCCACATTCTGTATGGATCTTACCCCTCCCCATTCACTCCCACCGTCTGCACTCTAAATGGATATTACCCCTCCCCATTCACTCCCACCATCCACACTCTAAATGGATCTTACCCCTTCCCGTTCACTCCCACCCTCCACACTCTAAATGGATCTAATCCCTCCCCATTCAGTCCCACTACCAACACTCTAAATGGATCTTATCCCTCCACATTCATTCCCACCGCCCACTATCTAAATGGATCTTACCCCTCCCCATTCACTCCCACCGTCCACACTCTAAATGGATCTTACCCGTCCCCATTCACTCCCACCGTCCACAATCTAAATGGATCTTACCCCTCCCCATTCACTCCCACCGTCCACACTCTAAATGGATCTTACCCCTCCCCATTCACTCCCACCGTCCACACTCTAAATGGATCTTACGCATTCCCATTCACTCCCACCGTCCACAGTCTAAATGGATCTTAACCCTTCCCATTCACTCCCACCGTCTATTTCTAAATGGATCTTACCCCTCCCCATTCACTCCCACCGTCCACACTCTAAATGTATCTTACCCCTCCCCATTCACTCCCACCGTCCACATTCTAAATGGATCTTACCCCTCCACATTCACTCCCAGCGTCCACACTCTAAATGGATCTTATCCCTCCCCATTCACAGCCACTGCCAACACTCTAAATGGATCTCACCCGTCCCCATTCACTCCCACCGTCCACGCTCTGAATGGATCTCACTCCTCCCCTTTCACTCCCACCATTCACGCTCTAAATGGATCTTACCCCTCCCCAATCACTCCTACCGTCCACACTCTAAATGGATCTCAACCCTCCCCATTCACTCCCACCGTCCACACTCTAAATGGATCTTACAACTCCCCATTCACTCCCACCGTCCACACTCTAAATGGATCTTACCCCTTCCCATTCACTCCCACCGTCCACACTCGAAATGGATCTTACCCCTCCCCATTCACTCCCACCGTCCACACTCTAAATGGATCTTACCCCTGCCCATTCACTCCCACCGTCCACTCTCTAAATGGATCTTATCCCTCCCCATTCACACCCACTGCCAACACTCTAAATGGATCTCACTCCTCCCCATTCACTCCCACCGTACACGCTCTGAATGGATCTCACTCCTCCCCATTCACTCCCACAGTCCACTCTCTAACTGGATCTTAACCCTCCCCGTTCACTCCCACCGTCCACACTCTAAATGGATCTTACCCCTCCCCATTCACTCCCACCGTCCACACTCTAAATGGATCTTACCCCTCCCCGTTCACTCCCACCGTCCACACTCTAAATGGATCTCACACCTCCCCATTCACTCCCACAATCCACACTCTAAATAGATCTCACCCCTCCCCATTCACTCCCTCCGTCCACACTCTAGATGGATCTTACGCCTTCCCATCACTCCCCCGTCCACAATCTAAATGGATCGTAACCCTCCCCATTCACTCCCACCGTCCACACTCTAAATGGATCTTATCCCTCCCCATTCAGTCCCACCACCAACACTCTAAAAGGATCTTACCCCTCCCCATTCATTCCCACTGCCCATGCTCTAAATGGATCTTACGCCTCCCCATTCACACCCACCGCCCACTCTCTAAATGGATCTTACCCCTCCCCAATCACTCCCACCGTCCACAGTCTAAATGTATCACACCCCTCCCCATTCACTCCCACCGTCCACATTCTAAATGGATCTTACCCCTCCCTTTCACTCCCACCGTCCGCACTCTAAATAGATATTACCCCTCCCCGTTCACTCCCACCGACGGACTCTAAATGGATCTTATCCCTTCCCATTCAGTCCCACCAACAACACTCTAAATGGATCTTACCCCTTCTCATTCATTCCCACGGCCCACGCTCTAAATGGATCTTACCCCTCCCCATTCACTCCCACCGTCCGCACTCTAAATATATCTTACCCCTTCCCATTCACTCCCACCGTCCTCACTCTAAATGGATCTTACCCCTCCCCATTCACTCCCACCGTCCACACTCTAAATGGATCTTATCCCTCCCCATTCACTCCCACCGTCCCCACTCTAAATGGATTTTACCCCTCCCCATTCACTCCCACCGTCCACACTCTAAATGGATCTTAACCCTCCCCATTCACTCCCACCGTCCACGCTCTAAATGGATCTTAACCCTCCCCCTTCACTCCCACCGTCCACACTCTAAATGGATCTTACCCCTCCCCATTCACTCCCACTGTCCACACTCTAAATGGTTCTTAACACTCCCCGTTCACTCCCATCGTCCACGCTCTAAATGGATCTTACCCCTCCCCAATCACTCCCACCGTCCACAGTCTAAATTTATCGCACCCCTCCCCATTCACTCCCACCGTCCACGCTCTAAATGGATCTTACCCCCCCCCATTCACTCCCACCGTCCACACTCTAAATGGAACTTACCCCTGCCCATTCACTCCCACCGTCCACGCTCTGAATGTATCTCACTCCTCCCATTTCACTCCCACCATCCACGCTCTAAATGGATCTTACCCCTCCCCAATCACTCCCACGTCCACACTCTGAAAGGATCTCACCCCTCCCCATTCACTCCCACCGTCCACACTCTAAATGGATCTCACCCCTCCACATTCACTCCCACCGTCCACACTCTAAATGGATCTTACCCCTTCCCATTCACTCCCACCGTCCACAGTCGAAATGGATCTTACCCCTCCCCATTCACTCGCACCGTCCACACTCTAAATGGATCTTACCACTCCCCATTCACTCCCACCGTCCACACTCTAAATGGATCTTACCCCTCCCCATTCACTCCCACCGTCCACACTCTAAATTGATTTTATCCCTCGCCATTCACACCCAATGCCAACACTCTAAATGGATCTCACCCCTCCCCATTCACTCCCACCGTCCACACTTTAAATGGATCTTAACCCTCCCCATTCACTCCCACCGTCCACGCTCTAAATGGATATCACCCCTCCCCATTCACTCCCACAATCCACACTCTAAATGGATCTTACCCCTCCCCATTCACTCCCTCCGTCCACACTCTAGATGGATCTTACGCCTTCCCATTCACTCCCCCGTCCACAATCTAAATGGATCTTACCCCTCCCCATTCACTCCCACCGTCCACACTCTAAATGGATCTTACCCCTCCACATTCACTCCCACCGTCCACAGTCTAAATGGGTCTTACACCTCCCCATTCACTCCCACAATCCACACTCTAAATGGATCTTACCCCTCCCCATTCACTCCCTCCGTCCACACTCTTGATGGATATTACGCCTTCCCATTCACTCCCCCGTCCACAATTTAAATGGATCTTACCCCTCCCCATTCACTCCCACCGTCCACACTCTAAATGGATCTTACCCCTCCCCATTCACTCCCACCGTCCACAGTCTAAATGGATCTTAACCCTGCTCGTTCACTCCCACCGTCCACGCTCTAAATGGATCTCACACCTCCCCATTCACTCCCACCGTACACACTCTAAATGGATCTTACCCCTCCCCATTCACTCCCACCGTGCACACTCTAAATGGATCTCACCCCTCCCTATTCACTCCCACCGTCCACGCTCTAAATGGATCTTCCCCTCCCCATTCACTCCCACCGTCCACACTCTAAATGTATCTTACCCCTCCCCACTAACTCCCACCGTCCACATTCTAAATGGATCTTACCCCTCCCCATTCACTCCCACCGTCCACACTCTAAATGGATCTTATCCCTCCCCATTTACACCCACTGCCAACACTCTAAATGGATCTTACCCCTCCCCATTCACTCCCACCATCCACGCTCTAAATGGATCTGACCCCTCCCCATTCACTCCCACCGTCCACACTCCAAATGGGTCTTAACCCTCCCAATTCACTCCCACCGTCCACGCTCTAAATGGATCTCACCCCTCCCCGTTCACTCCCACCGTCCACGCTCTAAATGGATCTTACCCCTCCCCATTCACTCTTACCGTCCACAGTCTAAATAGATCTTAACCCTCCTCGTTCCCTCCCACCGTCCACGCTCTAAATGGATCTCACCCCTCCCCATTCACTCACACCGTCCACACTCTAAATGGATCTTACCCCTCCCCGTTCACTCCCACCGTCCTCGTTCTAAATGGATCTTACCCCTCCCCATTCACTCCCACCGTACACACTCTAAATGGATCTTACCCCTCCCCTTTAACTCCAACCGTGCACACTCTAAATGGATCTTACCCCTCCCCATTCACTCCCTCCGTCCGCACTCTAAATGGATCTTAACCCTTCACGTTCACTCCCACCGTCCACACTCTGTATGGATCTTACCCCTCCCCATTCACTCCCACCGTCTGAACTCTAAATGGATATTACCCCTCCCCATTCACTCCCACCATCCACACTCTAAATGGATCTTACCCCTTCCCGTTCACTCCCACCCTCCACACTCTAAATGGATCTAATCCCTCCCCATTCAGTCCCACTACCAACACTCTAAATGGATCTTATCCCTCCCCATTCATTCCCACCGCCCACTATCTAAATGGATCTTACCCCTCCCCATTCACTCCCACCGTCCACACTCTAAATGGATCTTACCCCTCCCCATTCACTCCCACCGTCCACAATCTAAATGGATCTTACCCCTCCCCATTCACTCCCACCGTCCACACTCTAAATGGATCTTACCCCTCCCCATTCACTCCCACCGTCCACACTCTAAATGGATCTTAGGCATTCCCATTCACTCCCACCGTCCACAGTCTAAATGGATCTTAACCCTCCCCATTCACTCCCACCGTCTATTTCTAAATGGATCTTACCCCTCCCCATTCACTCCCACCGTCCACATTCTAAATGTATCTTACCCTCCCCATTCGCTCCCACCGTCCACATTCTAAATGGATCTTACCCCTCCACATTCACTCCCAGCGTCCACACTCTAAATGGATCTTATCCCTCCCCATTCACAGCCACAGCCAACACTCTAAATGGATCTCACCCGTCCCCATTCACTCCCACCGTCCACGCTCTGAATGGATCTCACTCCTCCCCATTCACTCCCACCATTCACGCTCTAAATGGATCTTACCCCTCCCCAATCACTCCTACCGTCCACACTCTAAATGGATCTCAACCCTCCCCATTCACTCCCACCGTCCACACTCTAAATGGATCTTACCACTCCCCATTCACTCCCACCGTCCACACTCTAAATGGATCTTACCCCTTCCCATTCACTCCCACCGTCCACACTCGAAATGGATCTTACCCCTCCCCATTCACTCCCACCGTCCACACTCTAAATGGATTTTATCCCTCCCCATTCACACCTACTGCCAACACTCTAAATGGATCTCACCCCTCCCCATTCACGCCCATCGTCCACACTTTAAATGGATCTTAACCCTCCCCATTCACTCCCACTGTCCACGCTCTAAATGGATATTACCCCTCCCCATTCACTCCCACCGTCCACGCTCTAACTGGATCTTAACCCTCCCCGTTCACTCCCACCGTCCACAGTCTAAATGGATCTTTCCCCTCCCCATTCACTCCCACCGTCCGCACTCTAAATGGATCTTACCCCTTCCCGTTCACTCCCACCCTCCACACTCTAAAAGGATCTTACCCCTCCCCATTAATTCCCACCGCCAATGCTCTGAATGGATCTCACCCCTCCCCATTCACTCCCACCGTCCACACTCTAAATGGATCTTACCCCTGCCCATTCACTCCCACCGTCCACTCTCTAAATGGATCTTATCCCTCCCCATTCACACCCACTGCCAACACTCTAAATGGATCTCACTCCTCCCCATTCACTCCCACCGTACACGCTCTGAATGGATCTCACTCCTCCCCATTCACTCCCACAGTCCACTCTCTAACTGGATCTTAACCCTCCCCGTTCACTCCCACCGTCCACACTCTAAATGGATCTTACCCCTCCCCATTCACTCCCACCGTCCACACTCTAAATGGATCTTACCCCTCCCCGTTCACTCCCACCGTCCACACTCTAAATGGATCTCACACCTCCCCATTCACTCCCACAATCCACACTCTAAATGGATCTCACCCCTCCCCATTCACTCCCTCCGTCCACACTCTAGATGGATCTTACGCCTTCCCATCACTCCCCCGTCCACAATCTAAATGGATCGTAACCCTCCCCATTCACTCCCACCGTCCACACTCTAAATGGATCTTATCCCTCCCCATTCAGTCCCACCACCAACACTCTAAAAGGATCTTACCCCTCCCCATTCATTCCCACCGCCCATGCTCTAAATGGATCTTACGCCTCCCCATTCACACCCACCGCCCACTCTCTAAATGGATCTTACCCCTCCCCAATCACTCCCACCGTCCACAGTCTAAATGTATCACACCCCTCCCCATTCACTCCCACCGTCCACATTCTAAATGGATCTTACCCCTCCCCTTTCACTCCCACCGTCCGCACTCTAAATAGATCTTACCCCTCCCCGTTCACTCCCACCGACGGACTCTAAATGGATCTTATCCCTTCCCATTCGCTCCCACCGTCCACATTCTAAATGGATCTTACCCCTCCACATTCACTCCCAGCGTCCACACTCTAAATGGATCTTATCCCTCCCCATTCACAGCCACTGCAACACTCTAAATGGATCTCACCCGTCCCCATTCACTCCCAACGTCCACGCTCTGAATGGATCTCACTCCTCCCCATTCACTCCCACCATTCACGCTCTAAATGGATCTCACCCCTCCGCAATCACTCCTACCGTCCACACTCTAAATGGATCTCAACCCTCCCCATTCACTCCCACCGTCCACACTCTAAATGGATCTTACCACTCCCCATTCACTCCCACCGTCCACACTCTAAATGGATCTTACCCCTCACCATTCACTCCCACCGTCCACACTCTAAATGGATTTTATCCCTCCCCCATTCACACCTACTGCCAACACTCTAAATGGATCTCACCCCTCCCCATTCACGCCCATCGTCCACACTTTAAATGGATCTTAACCCTCCCCATTCACTCCCACCGTCCACGCTCTAAATGGATATTACCCCTCCCAATTCACTCCCACCGTCCACGCTCTAACTGGATCTTAACCCTCCCCGTTCACTCCCACCGTCCAGAGTCTAAATGGATCTTTCCCCTCCCCATTCACTCCCACCGTCCGCACTCTAAATGGATCTTACCCCTTCCCGTTCACTCCCACCCTCCACACTCTAAATGGATCTTATCCCTCCCCATTCACTCCCACCACCAACACTCTAAAAGGATCTTACCCCTCCCCATTAATTCCCACCGCCCATGCTCTGAATGTATCTCACCCCTCCCCATTCACTCCCACCGTCCACACTCTAAATGGATCTTACCCCTGCCCATTCACTCCCACCGTCCACTCTCTAAATGGATCTTATCCCTCCCCATTCACACCCACTGCCAACACTCTAAATGGATCTCACTCCTCCCCATTCACTCCCACCGTACACGCTCTGAATGGATCTCACTCCTCCCCATTCACTCCCACAGTCCACACTCCAACTGGATCTTAACCCTCCCCGTTCACTCCCACCGTCCACACTCTAAATGGATCTTACCCCTCCCCATTCACTCCCACCGTCCACACTCTAAATGGATCTTACCCCTCCCCGTTCACTCCCACCGTCCACACTCTAAATGGATCTCACACCTCCCCATTCACTCCCACAATCCACACTCTAAATGGATCTCACCCCTCCCCATTCACTCCCTCCGTCCACACTCTAGATGGATCTTACGCCTTCCCATCACTCCCCCGTCCACAATCTAAATGGATCGTAACCCTCCCCATTCACTCCCACCGTCCACACTCTAAATGGATCTTATCCCTCCCCACTCAGTCCCACCACCAACACTCTAAAAGGATCTTACCCCTCCCCATTCATTCCCACCGCCCATGCTCTATATGGATCTTACGCCTCCCCATTCACACCCACCGCCCACTCTCTAAATGGATCTTACCCCTCCCCAATCACTCCCACCGTCCACAGTCTAAATGTATCACACCCCTCCCCATTCACTCCCACCGTCCACATTCTAAATGGATCTTACCCCTCCCCTTTCACTCCCACCGTCCGCACTCTAAATAGATCTTACCCCTCCCCGTTCACTCCACCGACGGGACTCTAAATGGATCTTATCCCTTCCCATTCAGTCCCACCAACAACACTCTAAATGGATCTTACCCCTTCCCATTCATTCCCACGGCCCACGCTCTAAATGGATCTTACCCCTCCCCATTCACTCCCACCGTCCGCACTCTAAATAGATCTTACCCCTTCCCATTCACTCCCATCGTCCTCACTCTAAATCAATCTTACCCCTCCCCATTCACTCCCACCGTCCACACTCTAAATGGATCTTATCCCTCCCCATTCACTCCCACCGTCCCCACTCTAAATGCATTTTACCCCTCCCCATTCACTCCACCGTCCACACTCTAAATGGATCTTAACCCTCCGCATTCACTCCCACCGTCCACGCTCTAAATGGATCTTAACTCTCCCCCTTCACTCCCACCGTCCACACTCTAAATGGATCTTACCCCTCCCCATTCACTCCCACTGTCCACACTCTAAATGGTTCTTAACACTCCCCATTCACTCCCATCGTCCACGCTCTAAATGGATCTCACCCCTCCCCATTCACTCCCACCGTCCACACTCTCAATGGATCTTACCCCTCCCCAATCACTCCCACCGTCCACAGTCTAAATTTATCTCACCCCTCCCCATTCACTCCCACCGTCCACGCTCTAAATGGATCTTACCCCCCCCATTCACTCCCACCGTCCACACTCTAAATGGATCTTACCCCTCCCCATTAACTCGCACCATCCGCACTCTAAATGGATCTTACCCCTCCCCATTCACTCCCACCGTGCACACTCTAAATGGAACTTACCCCTGCCCATTCACTCCCACCGTCCACGCTCTGAATGGATCTCACTCCTCCCAATTCACTCCCACCATCCACGCTCTAAATGGATCTTACCCCTCCCCAATCACTCCCACCGTCCACACTCTGAATGGATCTCACCCCTCCCCATTCACTCCCACCGTCCACACTCTAAATGGATCTCACCCCTCCACATTCACTCCCACCGTCCACACTCTAAATGGATCTTACCTCTTCCCATTCACTCCCACCGTCCACAGTCGAAATGGATCTTACCCCTCCCCATTCACTCGCACCGTCCACACTCTAAATGGATCTTACTACTCCCCATTCACTCCCACCGTCCACACTCTAAATGGATCTCACCCCTCCCCATTCACTCCCACCGTCCACACTTTAAATGGATCTTAACCCTCCCCATTCACTCACACCGTCCACGCTCTAAATGGATATCACCCCTCCCCATTCACTCCCACAATCCACACTCTAAATGGATCTTACCCCTCCCCATTCACTCCCTCCGTCCACACTCTAGATGGATCTTACGCCTTCCCATTCACTACCCCGTCCACAATCTAAATGGATCTTACCCCTCCCCATTCACTCCCACCGTCCACACTCTAAATGGATCTTACCCCTCCCCATTCACTCCCACCGTCCGCACTCTAAATGGATCTTACCCCTCCCCATTCATTCCCACCGCCCATGCTCTAAATGGATCTAACGCCTCCCCATTCACACCCACCGCCCACTCTCTAAATGGATCTCACCCCTCCCCATTCACTACCACAGTCCACACTCTAAATGGATCTCACCCCTCCCCATTCACTCCCACCGTTGGCACTCTAAATGGATCTTACCCCTCCCCGTTCACTCCCACCGACGGACTCTAAATGGATCTTACCCCTCCCTATTCACTACCACAGTCCACTCTCTAAATGGATCTCACCCCTCCCCATTCACTACCACAGTCCACACTCTAAATGGATCTCACCCCTCCCCATTCACTCCCACCGTTGGCACTCTAAATGGATCTTACCCCTCCCCGTTCACTCCCACCGACGGACTCTAAATGGATCTTAACCCTCCCCATTCACTACCACAGTCCACTCTCTAAATGGATCTCACCCCTCCCCATTCACTACCACAGTCCACACTCTAAATGGATCTCACCCCTCCCCCCATTCACTCCCACCGTTGGCACTCTAAATGGATCTTACCCCTCCCCGTTCACTCCCACCGTCCACAATCTAAATGGATCTGAACCCTCCCCATTCACTCCCACCGTCCACGCTCTAAATGGATCTTACCCCCCCCCATTCACTCCCACCGTCCACACTCTAAATGGGTCTTACACTTCCCCATTAACTCGCACCATCCGCACTCTAAATGGATCTTACCCCTCCCCATTCACTCCCACCGTACACACTCTAAATGGATCTCACCCCTCCCAATTCACTCCCACCGTCCACACTCTAAATGGATCTTACCCCTCCCCATTCACTCCCTCCGTCCACACTCTAGATGGATCTTACGCCTTCCCATTCAATCCCCCGTCCACAATCTAAATGGATCTTACTCCTCCCCATTCACTCCCACCGTCCACACTCTAAATGGATCTTACCCCTCCACATTCACTCCCACCGTCCACAGTCTAAATGGGTCTTACACCTCCCCATTCACTCCCACCGTCCGCACTCTAAATGGATCTTACCCCTCCCCATTCATTCCCACTGCCCATGCTCTAAATGGATCTTACGCCTCCCCATTCACACCCACCGCCCACTCTCTAAATGGATCTCACCCCTCCCCATTCACTACCACAGTCCACACTCTAAATGGATCTCACCCCTCCCCATTCACTCCCACCGTTGGCACTCTAAATGGATCTTACCCCTCCCCGTTCACTCCCACCGTCCACACTCTAAATGGATCTTACCCCTCCCCATTCACTCCCACCGTTCACCCACTAAATGGATCTTACCCCTCCCCATTCACTCCCACCGTTGGCACTCTAAATGGATCTTACCCCTTCCCATTCACTCCCACCGCCAACACTCTGAATGGATCTTACCCCTCCCCATTCACTCCCACCGTCCACACTCTAAATGGATCTTACCCCTCCCCGTTCACTCCCAACGTCCGCACTCTAAATGGATCTTACCCCTCCCCGTTCACTCCCACCGTCCACAATCTAAATGGATCTTAACCCTCCCCATTCACTCCCACCAACAACACTCTAAATCGATCTAACCCCTCCCCATTCACTCCCACCGTCCGCACTCTAAATGGATCTTACCCCTCCCCATTCATTCCCACCGCCCATGCTCTAAATGGATCTTACGCCTCCCCATTCACACCCACCGCCCACTCTCTAAATGGATCTCACCCCTCCCCATTCACTACCACAGTCCACACTCTAAATGGATCTCACCCCTCCCCATTCACTCCCACCATTGGCACTCTAAATGGATCTTACCCCTCCCCGTTCACTCCCACCGACGGACTGTAAATGGATCTTACCCCTCCCCATTCGCTCGCACCATCCACACTCTAAATGGATCTTACCCCTCCCCATTCACTCCCACCGTTCACCCTCTAAATGGATCTTACCCCTTCCCATTCATTCCCACTGCCCACGCTCTAAATGGATCTTACCCCTCCCCATTCACTCCCACCGTCCACACTCTAAATGGATCTTACCCCTCCCCATTCATTCCCACCGCCCATGCTCTAAATGGATCTTACGCCTCCCCATTCACACCCACCGCCCACTCTCTAAATGGATCTCACCCCTCCCCATTCACTACCACAGTCCACACTCTAAATGGATCTCACCCCTCCCCATTCACTCCCACCGTTGGCACTCTAAATGGATCTTACCCCTCCCCGTTCACTCCCACCGACGGACTCTAAATGGATCTTACCCCTCCCCATTCACTCGCACCGTCCACACTCTAAATGGATCTTACCCCTCCCCATTCACTCCCACCGTTCACCCTCTAAATGGATCTTACCCCTTCCCATTCATTCCCACTGCCCACGCTCTAAATGGATCTTACCCCTCCCCATTCACTCCCACCGTCCACACTCTAAATGGATCTTACCCCTTCCCATTCACTCCCACCGCCAACACTCTGAATGGATCTTACCCCTCTCCATTCACTCCCACCGTCCACACTCTAAATGGATCTTACCCCTCCCCGTTCACTCCCAACGTCCGCACTCTAAATGGATCTTACCCCTCCCCATTCACTCCCACCGTCCACACTCTAAATGGATCTTACCCCTCCCCGTTCACTTCCACCGTCCACAATCTAAATGGATCTTAACCCTCCCCATTCACTCCCACCACCAACACTCTAAATGGATCTTACCTCTCCCCATTCACTCCCACCATCCACGCTCTAAATGGATCTTACCCTCCCTATTCACTCCCACCGTCCACGCTCTAAGTGGATCTTACCCCTCCCCATTCACTCCCACCGTCCACACTCTAAATGGATCTTACCCCTCCCCGTTCACTCCCACCGTCCACACTCTAAATGGATCTTAACCCTCCCCATTCACTCCCACCGTCCACACTCTGAATGGATCTCACACCTCCCCATTCACTCCCACCGTCCACACTCTAAATGGATCTCACCCCTCCCCATTCATTCCCACCGACCACACTCTAAATGGATCTTACCACTCCCCATTCACTCCCACTGTCCACATTCTAAATGGATCTTATCCCTCCCCCTTCACTCCCACCGTCCACGCTCTAAATGGATCTTACTCCTCCCCATTCACTCCCACTGTCCACACTTTAAATGGTTCTTAACCCTCCCCGTTCACTCCCATCGTCCACATTCTAAATGGATCTCACCCCTCCCCATTCACTCCCACCGTCCACACTCTAAATGGATCTTACGCCTCCCCAATCACTCCCAACGTCCACAGTCTAAATGTATCTCACCACTCCCCATTCACTCCCACCGTCCACACTCGAAATGGATCTTACCCCTCCCCATTCACTCCCACCGTACACACTCTAAATGGATCTAACCCCTCCCCATTAACTCGCAGTGTCCGCACTCTAAATGGATCTTACCCCTCCCCATTCACTCCCACCGTGCACACTCTAAATGGAACTTACCCCTGCCGATTCACTCCAACCGTCCACACTGTAAATGGAACTTACCCCTCCCCATTCACTCCCACCGTGCACACTCTAAATGGATCTCACCCCTCCCCATTCACTCCCACCATCCAAACTCTAAATGGATCTTACCCCTCCCCATTCACTCCCACCGTCCAAACTCTAAATGGATCTTACCCCTGCCCATTCACTCCCACCGTCCACACTCTAAATGGATCTCACCCCTCCCCATTCACTTTCACCGTCCTCGTTCTAAATGGATCTCACACCTCCCCATTCACTCCCACCGTCCGCACTCTAAATGGATCTTACCCCTCCCCATTCATTCCCACCGCCCATGCTCTAAATAGATCTTACGCCTCCCCATTCACACCCACCGCCCACTCTCTAAATGGATCTCACCCCTCCCCATTCACTCCCACTGTCCACACTCTAAATGGATCTCACCCCTCCCCATTCACTCCCACCGTTGGCACTCTAAATGGATCTTACCCCTTCCTGTTCACTCCCACCGTCCGCACTCTAAATGGATCTTAACCCTCCCCGTTCACTCCCACCGACGGACTGTAAATGGATCTTACCCCTCCCCATTCACTCGCACCGTCCACACTCTAAATGGATCTTACCCCTCCCCATTCACTCCCACCGTTCACGCTCTAAATGGATCTTACCCCTCCCCATTCACTCCCACCGTCCACACTCTAAATGGATCTAACCCCTCCCCATTCACTCCCACCGTCCACAATCTAAATGGATCTTAACCCTCCCCATTCACTCCCACCACCAACACTCTAAATGGATCTTACCCCTCCCCATTCACTCCCACCATCCACGCTCTAAATGGATCTTACCCCTCCCTATTCACTCCCACCGTCCACGCTCTAAGTGGATCTTACCCCTCCCCAATCACTCCCACCGTCCACACTCTAAATGGTTCTTACCCCTCCCCCTTCACTCCCACCGTCCACACTCTAAATGGCTCTTAACCCTCCCCATTCACTCCCACCGTCCACACTCTAAATGGATCTCACACCTCCCCATTCACTCCCACCGTCCACACTCTAAATGGATCTCACCCCTCCCCATTAACTCGCAGCGTCCGCACTCTAAATGGATCTTACCCCTCCCCATTCACTCCCACCGTACACACTCTAAAAGGAACTTACCCCTGCCCATTCACTCCCACCGTCCACACTCTAAATGGTTCTTAACCCTCCCCGTTCACTCCCATCGTCCACGCTCTAAATGGATCTCACCCCTCCCCATTCACTCCCACCGTCCACACTCTAAATGGATCTTACCCCTCCCCAATCACTCCCACCGTTCACAGTCTAAATGTATCTCACCCCTCCCCATTCACTCCCACCGTCCACACTCTAAATGGATCTTACCCCTCCCCATTCACTCCCACCGTCCAAACTCTAAATGGATCTTACCCCTGCCCATTCACTCCCACCGTCCACACTCTAAATGGATCTCACCCCTCCCCATTCACTCCCACCGTCTAAACTCTAAATGGATCTTACCCCTGCCCATTCACTCCCACCGTCCACAATCTAAATGGATCTTATCCCTCCCCATGCAGTCCCACCACCAACACTCTAAAAGGATCTTACCCCTCCCCATTCATTCCCACCGCCCATGCTCTGAATGGATCTTACGCCTCCCCATTCACACCCACCGCCCACTCTGTAAATGGATCTCACCCCTCCCCATTCACTCCCACCATCCACACTCTAAATGGATCTCACCCCTCCCCATTCAATCCCACCGTCGGCACTCTAAATGGATCTTACCCCTCCCCGTTCACTCCCACCGTCCGCACTCTAAATGGATCTTAACCCTCCCCATTAACTCGCAGCGTCCGCACTTTAAATGGATCTTACCCCTCCCCATTCACTCCCACCGTACACACTCTAAATGGAACTTACCCCTGCCCATTCACTCCCACCGTCCACACTCTAAATGGAACTTACCCCTCCCCATTTACTCCCACCGTGCACACTCTGAATGGATCTGTCCCCTCCCCATTCACTCCCATCGTCCACGCTCTAAATGGAGCTCACACCTCCCCATTCACTCCCACCGTCCACACTCTAAATGGATCTTACCCCTCCCCATTCACTCCCACCGTCCACACTCTAAATGGATATTACCCCTGCCCATTCACTCCCACCGTCCACACTCTAAATGGAACTTACCCCTCCCCATTCACTCCCACCGTGCACACTCTAAATGGATCTGACCCTCCCCATTCACTCCCACCGTCCACACTATAAATGGATGTTACCCCTCCCTATTCACTCCCACCGTCCACATTCTAAATGGATCTTACCCCTCCCCATTCACTCCCACCGTCCACACTCTAAATGCATCTTACCCCTTCCCATTCACTCCCACCGTCCACACTCGAAATGGATCTTACCCCTCCCCATTCACTCGCACCGTCCACACTCTAAATGGATCTTACCCCTCCCCATTCACTCCCACCGTCCACACTCTAAATGGATCTTACCCCTCCCCATTCACTCCCACTGTCCACACTCTAAATGGATTTTATCCCTCCCCATTCACTCCCACTGTCCACACTCTAAATGGATCTTACCCCTCCCCATTCACTCGCACCGTCCACACTCTAAATGGATCTTACCCCTCCTCATTCACTCCCACCGTCCACACTCTAAATGGATCTTACCCCTCCCCATTCACTCCCACTGTCCACACTCTAAATGGATTTTATCCCTCCCCATTCACACCCACTGCCAACACTCTAAAAGGATCTTACCCCTCCCCATTAATTCCCACCGCCCATGCTCTGAATGGATCTCACCCCTCCCCATTCACTCCCACCGTCCACACTCTAAATGGATCTTACCCCTCCCCGTTCACTCCCACCGTCCGCACTCTAAATGGATCTTATCCCTCCCCATTCACACCCACTGCCAACAATCTAACTGGATCTCATTCCTCCCCATTCACTCCCACTGTACACTCTCTGAATGGATCTCACTCCTCCCCATTCACTACCACAGTCCACACTCTAACTGGATCTTAACCCTCCCCGTTCACTCCCACCGTCCACACTCTAAATGGATCTTACCCCTCCCCATTCACTCCCACCGTCCACACTCTAAATGGATCTTACCCCTCCCCGTTTACTCCCACCGTCCACACTCTAAATGGATCTCACCCCTCCCCATTCACTCCCACCGTCCACACTCTAGATGGATCTTACGCCTTCCCATCACTCCCCCGTCCACAATCTAAATGGATCTTAACCCTTCCCATTCACTCCCACCGTCCACACTCTAAATGGATCTTACCCCTCCCCATTCACTACCACCGTGCACACCCTAAATGGATCTCACCCCTCCCCATTCACTCCCACCGTCCACACTCTAAATGGATCTTATCCCTCCCCATTCAGTCCCACCACCAACACTCTAAAAGGATCTTACCCGTCCCCATTCATTCCCACCGCCCACTCTCTAAATGGATCTCACCCCTCCCCATTCACTCCCACCGTCCACACTCTAAATTGATCTCACCCCTCCTCATTCACTCCCACCGTCGGCACTCTAAATGGATCTTACACCTCCCCTTTCACTCCCACCGTCCGCACTCTAAATGGATCTTACCCCTCCCCGTTCACTCCCACCGACGGACTCTAAATGGATCTTATCCCTCCCCATTCAGTCCCACCACCAACACTCTAAATGGATCTTACCCCTTCCCATTCATTCCCACAGCCCACGCTCTAAATGGATCTTACCCCTCCCCATTCACTCCCACAGTCCGCACTCTAAATGGATCTTATCCCTCTCTATTCACTCCCACCGTGCACACTCTAAATGGATCTTACCCCACCCCATTCACTCCCACCGTCCCCACTCTAAATGGATTTTACCCCTCCCCATTCACTCCCACCGTCCACACTCTAAATGGATCTTAACCCTCCCCATTCACTCCCACCGTCCACGCTCTAAATGGATCTTAACCCTCCCCCTTCACTCCCACCGTCCACGCTCTAAATGGATCTTACCCCTCCCCATTCACTCCCACTGTCCATACTCTAAATGGATCTTAACCCTCCCCCTTCACTCCCACCGTCCACACTCTAAATGGATCTTACCCCTCCCCATTCACTCCCACTGTCCACACTCTAAATGGTTCTTAACCCTCCCCGTTCACTCCCATCGTCCACGCTCTAAATGGATCTCACCCCTCCCCATTCACTCCCACTGTCCATACTCTAAATGGATCTTACCCCTCCCCAATCACTCCCACCGTCCACAGTCTAAATGTATCTCACCCCTCCCCATTCACTCCCACCGTCCACGCTCTAAATGGATCTTACCCCCCCCATTCACTCCCACCGTCCACACTCTAAATGGATCTTCCCCCTCCCCATTAACTCGCACCATCCGCACTCTAAATGGATCTTACCCCTCCCCATTCACTCCCACCGTACACACTCTAAATGGAACTTACCCCTGCCCATTCACTCCCACCGTGCACACTCTAAGTGGAACTGTCCCCTCCCCATTCATTCCCACCGCCCACTCTCTAAATGGATCTTTCCCCTCCCCATTCACTCCCACCGTACACACTCTAAATGGAACTTACCCCTCCCCATTCACTCCCACCGTGCACAGTCTAAATGGAACTGTCCCCTCCCCATTCATTCCCACCGCCCACTCTCTAAATGGATCTTTCCCCTCCCCATACACTCCCACCGTCCATTTCTAAATGGATCTTACCCATCCCCATTCACTCCCACCGTCCACACTCTAAATGTATCTTACCCCTCCCCATTCACTCCCACCATCCACATTCTAAATGGATCTTACCCCTCCCCATTCACTCCCACCGTCCACACTCTAAATGGATCTTACCCCTCCCCGTTCACTCCCACCGTCCTCGTTCTAAATGGATCTCACACCTCCCCATTCACTCCCACAATCCACACTCTAAATGGATCTTACCCCTCCCCATTCACTCCCTCCGTCCACACTCTAGATGGATCTTACGCCTTCCCATTCACTCCAACCGTCCACACTCTAAATGGATCGTACCCCTCCCCATTCACTCCCACCGTCCACACTCTAAATGGATCTTACCCCTCCCCATTCTCTCCCACCGTCCACAGTCTAAATGGGTCTTACACCTCCCCATTCACTCCCACCGTCCGCACTCTAAATGGATCTTACCCCTCCCCATTCATTCCCACCGCCCATGCTCTAAATGGATCTTACGCCTCCCCATTTACACCCACCGCCCACTCTCTAAATGGATCTCACCCCTCCCCATTCACTACCACAGTCCACACTCTAAATGGATCTCACCCCTCCCCATTCACTCCCACCGACGGACTCTTAATGGATCTTACCCCTCCCCATTCACTCGCACCGTCCACACTCTAAATGGATCTCACCCCTTCCCATTCATTCCCACTGCCCACGCTCTAAATGGATCTTACCCCTCCCCATTCACTCCCACCGTCCACACTCTAAATGGATCTTACCCCTTCCCATTCACTCCCACCGCCAACACTCTGAATGGATCTTACCCCTCCCCATTCACTCCCACCGTCCACACTCTAAATGGATCTTACCCCTCTCCGTTCACTCCCAACGTCCGCACTCTAAATGGATCTTACCACTCCCCATTCACTCCCACCGTCCACTCTCTAAATGATTCTTACCCCTCCCCGTTCACTCCCACCGTCCACAATCTAAATGGATCTTAACCCTCCCCATTCACTCCCACCACCAACACTCTAAATGGATCTTACCCCTCCCCATTCACTCCCACCATCCACACTCTAAATGGATCTTAACCCTCCTTCACTCCCACCGTTCACACTCTAAATGGATCTTAACCCTCCCCCTTCACTCCCACCGTCCACGCTCTAAATGGATCTTACCCCTCCCCATTCACTCCCACTGTCCACACTTTAAATGGTTCTTAACCCTCCCCGTTCACTCCCATCGTCCACGCTCTAAATGGATCTCACCCCTCCCCATTCACTCCCACCGTCCACACTCTAAATGGATCTTACCCCTCCCCATTCACTCCCACTGTCCACACTCTAAATGGTTCTTAACCCTCCCCGTTCACTCCCATCGTCCACGCTCTAAATGGATCTCACCCCTCCCCATTCACTCCCACTGTCCATACTCTAAATGGATCTTACCCCTCCCCAATCACTCCCACCGTCCACAGTCTAAATGTATCTCACCCCTCCCCATTCACTCCCACCGTCCACGCTCTAAATGGATCTTACCCCCCCCATTCACTCCCACCGTCCACACTCTAAATGGATCTTACCCCTCCCCATTAACTCGCACCATCCGCACTCTAAATGGATCTTACCCCTCCCCATTCACTCCCACCGTACACACTCTAAATGGAACTTACCCCTGCCCATTCACTCCCACCGTGCACACTCTAAATGGAACTGTCCCCTCCCCATTCATTCCCACCGCCCACTCTCTAAATGGATCTTTCCCCTCCCCATTCACTCCCACCGTACACACTCTAAATGGAACTTACCCCTCCCCATTCACTCCCACCGTGCACACTCTAAATGGAACTGTCCCCTCCCCATTCATTCCCACCGCCCACTCTCTAAATGGATCTTTCCCCTCCCCATACACTCCCACCGTCCATTTCTAAATGGATCTTACCCATCCCCATTCACTCCCACCGTCCACACTCTAAATGTATCTTACCCCTCCCCATTCACTCCCACCATCCACATTCTAAATGGATCTTACCCCTCCCCATTCACTCCCACCGTCCACACTCTAAATGGATCTTACCCCTCCCCGTTCACTCCCACCGTCCTCGTTCTAAATGGATCTCACACCTCCCCATTCACTCCCACAATCCACACTCTAAATGGATCTTACCCCTCCCCATTCACTCCCTCCGTCCACACTCTAGATGGATCTTACGCCTTCCCATTCACTCCCACCGTCCACACTCTAAATGGATCGTACCCCTCCCCATTCACTCCCACCGTCCACACTCTAAATGGATCTTACCCCTCCCCATTCTCTCCCACCGTCCACAGTCTAAATGGGTCTTACACCTCCCCATTCACTCCCACCGTCCGCACTCTAAATGGATCTTACCCCTCCCCATTCATTCCCACCGCCCATGCTCTAAATGGATCTTACGCCTCCCCATTCACACCCACCGCCCACTCTCTAAATGGATCTCACCCCTCCCCATTCACTACCACAGTCCACACTCTAAATGGATCTCACCCCTCCCCATTCACTCCCACCGACGGACTCTTAATGGATCTTACCCCTCCCCATTCACTCGCACCGTCCACACTCTAAATGGATCTCACCCCTTCCCATTCATTCCCACTGCCCACGCTCTAAATGGATCTTACCCCTCCCCATTCACTCCCACCGTCCACACTCTAAATGGATCTTACCCCTTCCCATTCACTCCCACCGCCAACACTCTGAATGGATCTTACCCCTCCCCATTCACTCCCACCGTCCACACTCTAAATGGATCTTACCCCTCTCCGTTCACTCCCACCGTCCACTCTCTAAATGATTCTTACCCCTCCCCGTTCACTCCCACCGTCCACAATCTAAATGGATCTTAACCCTCCCCATTCACTCCCACCACCAACACTCTAAATGGATCTTACCCCTCCCCATTCACTCCCACCATCCACACTCTAAATGGATCTTAACCCTCCCCCTTCACTCCCACCGTTCACACTCTAAATGGATCTTAACCCTCCCCCTTCACTCCCACCGTCCACGCTCTAAATGGATCTTACCCCTCCCCATTCACTCCCACTGTCCACACTTTAAATGGTTCTTAACCCTCCCCGTTCACTCCCATCGTCCACGCTCTAAATGGATCTCACCCCTCCCCATTCACTCCCACCGTCCACACTCTAAATGGATCTTACTCCTCCCCATTAACTCGCAGCGTCCGCACTCTAAATGGATCTTACCCCTCCCCATTCACTCCCACCGTACACACTCTAAATGGAACTTACCCCTGCCCATTCACTCCAACCGTCCACACTTTAAATGGAACTTACCCCTCCCCATTCACTCCCACCGTGCACACTCTAAATGGATCTGTCCCCTCCCCATTCACTCCCACCGTCCACACTCTAAATGGATCGTACCCCTCCCCATTCACTCCCACCGTCCACACTCTAAATGGATCTTACCCCTCCCCATTCTCTCCCACCGTCCACAGTCTAAATGGGTCTTACACCTCCCCATTCACTCCCACCGTCCGCACTCTAAATGGATCTTACCCCTCCCCATTCATTCCCACCGCCCATGCTCTAAATGGATCTTACGCCTCCCCATTCACACCCACCGCCCACTCTCTAAATGGATCTCACCCCTCCCCATTCACTCCCACTGTCCACACTTTAAATGGTTCTTAACCCTCCCCGTTCACTCCCATCGTCCACGCTCTAAATGGATCTCACCCCTCCCCATTCACTCCCACCGTACACACTCTAAATGGAACTTACCCCTGCCCATTCACTCCCACCGTGCACACTCTAAATGGATCTGTCCCCTCCCCATTCACTCCCATCGTCCACGCTCTAAATGGAGCTCACCCCTCCCCATTCACTCCCACCGTCCACACTCTAAATGGATCTTACCCCTCCCCAATCACTCCCACCGTCCACAGTCCAAATGTATCTCACCCCTCCCCATTCACTCCCACCGTCCACACTCTAAATGGATCTTACCCCTCCCCATTCACTCCCACCGTCCACACTCTAAATGGATCTTACCCCTGCCCATTCACTCCCACCGTCCACACTCTAAATGGAACTTACCCCTACCCATTCACTCCCACCGTGCACACTCTAAATGGATCTGACCCTCCCCATTCACTCCCACCGTCCACACTATAAATGGATGTTACCCCTCCCTATTCACTCCCACCGTCCACATTCTAAATGGATCTTACCCCTCCCCATTCACTCCCACCGTCCACACTCTAAATGCATCTTACCCCTTCCCATTCACTCCCACCGTCCACACTCGAAATGGATCTTACCCCTCCCCATTCACTCGCACCGTCCACACTCTAAATGGATCTTACCCCTCCCCATTCACTCCCACCGTCCACACTCTAAATGGATCTTACCCCTCCCCATTCACTCCCACTGTCCACACTCTAAATGGATTTAATCCCTCCCCATTCACTCCCACTGTCCACACTCTAAATGGATCTTACCCCTCCCCATTCACTCGCACCGTCCACACTCTAAATGGATCTTACCCCTCCTCATTCACTCCCACCGTCCACACTCTAAATGGATCTTACCCCTCCCCATTCACTCCCACTGTCCACACTCTAAATGGATTTTATCCCTCCCCATTCACACCCACTGCCAACACTCTAAAAGGATCTTACCCCTCCCCATTAATTCCCACCGCCCATGCTCTGAATGGATCTCACCCCTCCCCATTCACTCCCACCGTCCACACTCTAAATGGATCTTACCCCTCCCCGTTCACTCCCACCGTCCGCACTCTAAATGGATCTTATCCCTCCCCATTCACACCCACTGCCAACAATCTAAATGGATCTCATTCCTCCCCATTCACTCCCACTGTACACTCTCTGAATGGATCTCACTCCTCCCCATTCACTACCACAGTCCACACTCTAACTGGATCTTAACCCTCCCCGTTCACTCCCACCGTCCACACTCTAAATGGATCTTACCCCTCCCCATTCACTCCCACCGTCCACACTCTAAATGGATCTTACCCCTCCCCGTTCACTCCCACCGTCCACACTCTAAATGGATCTCACCCCTCCCCATTCACTCCCACCGTCCACACTCTGGATGGATCTTACGCCTTCCCATCACTCCCCCGTCCACAATCTAAATGGATCTTAACCCTCCCCATTCACTCCCACCGTCCACACTCTAAATGGATCTTACCCCTCCCCATTCACTACCACCGTGCACACTCTAAATGGATCTCACCCCTCCCCATTCACTCCCACCGTCCACACTCTAAATGGATCTTATCCCTCCCCATTCAGTCCCACCACCAACACTCTAAAAGGATCTTACCCGTCCCCATTCATTCCCACCGCCCACTCTCTAAATGGATCTCACCCCTCCCCATTCACTCCCACCGTCCACACTCTAAATGGATCTTACCCCTCCCCGTTCACTCCCACCGTCCTCGTTCTAAATGGATCTCACACCTCCCCATTCACTCCCACAATCCACACTCTAAATGGATCTTACCCCTCCCCATTCACTCCCTCCGTCCACACTCTAGATGGATCTTACGCCTTCCCATTCACTCCCACCGTCCACACTCTAATGGATCGTACCCCTCCCCATTCACTCCCACCGTCCACACTCTAAATGGATCTTACCCCTCCCCATTCTCTCCCACCGTCCACAGTCTAAATGGGTCTTACACCTCCCCATTCACTCCCACCGTCCGCACTCTAAATGGATCTTACCCCTCCCCATTCATTCCCACCGCCCATGCTCTAAATGGATCTTACGCCTCCCCATTCACACCCACCGCCCACTCTCTAAATGGATCTCACCCCTCCCCATTCACTACCACAGTCCACACTCTAAATGGATCTCACCCCTCCCCATTCACTCCCACCGACGGACTCTAAATGGATCTTACCCCTCCCCATTCACTCGCACCGTCCACACTCTAAATGGATCTCACCCCTTCCCATTCATTCCCACTGCCCACGCTCTAAATGGATCTTACCCCTCCCCATTCACTCCCACCGTCCACACTCTAAATGGATCTTACCCCTTCCCATTCACTCCCACCGCCAACACTCTGAATGGATCTTACCCCTCCCCATTCACTCCCACCGTCCACACTCTAAATGGATCTTACCCCTCCCCGTTCACTCCCAACGTCCGCACTCTAAATGGATCTTACCACTCCCCATTCACTCCCACCACCAACACTCTAAATGGATCTTACCCCTCCCCATTCACTCCCACCATCCACACTCTAAATGGATCTTAACCCTCCCCCTTCACTCCCACCGTTCACACTCTAAATGGATCTTAACCCTCCCCCTTCACTCCCACCGTCCACGCTCTAAATGGATCTTACCCCTCCCCATTCACTCCCACTGTCCACACTTTAAATTGTTCTTAACCCTCCCCGTTCACTCCCATCGTCCACGCTCTAAATGGATCTCACCCCTCCCCATTCACTCCCACCATCCACACTCTAAATGGATCTTACTCCTCCCCATTAACTCGCAGCGTCCGCACTCTAAATGGATCTTACCCCTCCCCATTCACTCCCACCGTACACACTCTAAATGGAACTTACCCCTGCCCATTCACTCCAACCGTCCACACTGTAAATGGAACTTACCCCTCCCCATTCACTCCCACCGTGCACACTCTAAATGGATCTGTCCCCTCCCCATTCACTCCCACCGTCCACACTCTAAATGGATCGTACCCCTCCCCATTCACTCCCACCGTCCACACTCTAAATGGATCTTACCCCTCCCCATTCTCTCCCACCGTCCACAGTCTAAATGGGTCTTACACCTCCCCATTCACTCCCACCGTCCGCACTCTAAATGGATCTTACCCCTCCCCATTCATTCCCACCGCCCATGCTCTAAATGGATCTTACGCCTCCCCATTCACACCCACCGCCCACTCTCTAAATGGATCTCACCCCTCCCCATTCACTCCCACTGTCCACACATTAAATGGTTCTTAACCCTCCCCGTTCACTCCCATCGTCCTCGCTCTAAATGGATCTCACCCCTCCCCATTCACTCCCACCGTCCACACTCTAAATGGATCTTACCCCTCCCCATTAACTCGCAGCGTCCGCACTCTAAATGGATCTTACCCCTCCCCATTCACTCCCACCGTACACACTCTAAATGGAACTTACCCCTGCCCATTCACTCCAACCGTCCACACTGTAAATGGAACTTACCCCTCCCCATTCACTCCCACCGTGCACACTCTAAATGGATCTGTCCCCTCCCCATTCACTCCCACCGTCCACACTCTAAATGGATCGTACCCCTCCCCATTCACTCCCACCGTCCACACTCTAAATGGATCTTACCCCTCCCCATTCTCTCCCACCGTCCACAGTCTAAATGGGTCTTACACCTCCCCATTCACTCCCACCGTCCGCACTCTAAATGGATCTTACCCCTCCCCATTCATTCCCACCGCCCATGCTCTAAATGGATCTTACGCCTCCCCATTCACACCCACCGCCCACTCTCTAAATGGAGCTCACCCCTCCCCATTCACTACCACAGTCCACACTCTAAATGGATCTCACCCCTCCCCATTCACTCCCACCGACGGACTCTAAATGGATCTTACCCCTCCCCATTCACTCGCACCGTCCACACTCTAAATGGATCTTACCCCTTCCCATTCATTCCCACTGCCCACGCTCTAAATGGATCTTACCCCTCCCCATTCACTCCCACCGTCCACACTCTAAATGGATCTTACCCCTTCCCATTCACTCCCACTGCCAACACTCTGAATGGATCTTTCCCCTCCCCATTCACTCCCACCGTCCACACTCTAAATGGATCTTACCCCTCCCCGTTCACTCCCAACGTCCGCACTCTAAATGGATCTTACCACTCCCCATTCACTCCCACCGTCCACTCTCTAAATGGATCTTACCCCTCCCCGTTCACTCCCACCGTCCACAATCTAAATGGATCTTAACCCTCCCCATTCACTCCCACCACCAACACTCTAAATGGATCTTACCCCTCCCCATTCACTCCCACCATCCACACTCTAAATGGATCTTAACCTCCCCCTTCACTCCCACCGTTCACACTCTAAATGGATCTTAACCCTCCCCCTTCACTCCCACCGTCCACGCTCTAAATGGATCTTACCCCTCCCCATTCACTCCCACTGTCCACACTTTAAATGGTTCTTAACCCTCCCCGTTCACTCCCATCGTCCACGCTCTAAATGGATCTCACCCCTCCCCATTCACTCCCACCGTCCACACTCTAAATGGATCTTACTCCTCCCCATTAACTCGCAGCGTCCGCACTCTAAATGGATCTTACCCCTCCCCATTCACTCCCACCGTACACACTCTAAATGGAACTTACCCCTGCCCATTCACTCCAACCGTCCACACTTTAAATGGAACTTACCCCTCCCCATTCACTCCCACCGTGCACACTCTAAATGGATCTGTCCCCTCCCCATTCACTCCCACCGTCCACACTCTAAATGGATCGTACCCCTCCCCATTCACTCCCACCGTCCACACTCTAAATGGATCTTACCCCTCCCCATTCTCTCCCACCGTCCACAGTCTAAATGGGTCTTACACCTCCCCATTCACTCCCACCGTCCGCACTCTAAATGGATCTTACCCCTCCCCATTCATTCCCACCGCCCATGCTCTAAATGGATCTTACGCCTCCCCATTCACACCCACCGCCCACTCTCTAAATGGATCTCACCCCTCCCCATTCACTCCCACTGTCCACACTTTAAATGGTTCTTAACCCTCCCCGTTCACTCCCATCGTCCACGCTCTAAATGGATCTCACCCCTCCCCATTCACTCCCACCGTACACACTCTAAATGGAACTTACCCCTGCCCATTCACTCCCACCGTCCACACTCTAAATGGAACTTACCCCTCCCCATTCACTCCCACCGTGCACACTCTAAATGGATCTGTCCCCTCCCCATTCACTCCCATCGTCCACGCTCTAAATGGAGCTCACCCCTCCCCATTCACTCCCACCGTCCACACTCTAAATGGATCTTACCCCTCCCCAATCACTCCCACCGTCCACAGTCCAAATGTATCTCACCCCTCCCCATTCACTCCCACCGTCCACACTCTAAATGGATCTTACCCCTCCCCATTCACTCCCACCGTCCACACTCTAAATGGATCTTACCCCTGCCCATTCACTCCCACCGTCCACACTCTAAATGGAACTTACCCCTACCCATTCACTCCCACCGTGCACACTCTAAATGGATCTGACCCTCCCCATTCACTCCCACCGTCCACACTATAAATGGATGTTACCCCTCCCTATTCACTCCCACCGTCCACATTCTAAATGGATCTTACCCCTCCCCATTCACTCCCACCGTCCACACTCTAAATGCATCTTACCCCTTCCCATTCACTCCCACCGTCCACACTCGAAATGGATCTTACCCCTCCCCATTCACTCGCACCGTCCACACTCTAAATGGATCTTACCCCTCCCCATTCACTCCCACCGTCCACACTCTAAATGGATCTTACCCCTCCCCATTCACTCCCACTGTCCACACTCTAAATGGATTTTATCCCTCCCCATTCACTCCCACTGTCCACACTCTAAATGGATCTTACCCCTCCCCATTCACTCGCACCGTCCACACTCTAAATGGATCTTACCCCTCCTCATTCACTCCCACCGTCCACACTCTAAATGGATCTTACCCCTCCCCATTCACTCCCACTGTCCACACTCTAAATGGATTTTATCCCTCCCCATTCACACCCACTGCCAACACTCTAAAAGGATCTTACCCCTCCCCATTAATTCCCACCGCCCATGCTCTGAATGGATCTCACCCCTCCCCATTCACTCCCACCGTCCACACTCTAAATGGATCTTACCCCTCCCCGTTCACTCCCACCGTCCGCACTCTAAATGGATCTTATCCCTCCCCATTCACACCCACTGCCAACAATCTAAATGGATCTCATTCCTCCCCATTCACTCCCACTGTACACTCTCTGAATGGATCTCACTCCTCCCCATTCACTACCACAGTCCACACTCTAACTGGATCTTAACCCTCCCCGTTCACTCCCACCGTCCACACTCTAAATGGATCTTACCCCTCCCCATTCACTCCCACCGTCCACACTCTAAATGGATCTTACCCCTCCCCGTTCACTCCCACCGTCCACACTCTAAATGGATCTCACCCCTCCCCATTCACTCCCACCGTCCACACTCTGGATGGATCTTACGCCTTCCCATCACTCCCCCGTCCACAATCTAAATGGATCTTAACCCTCCCCATTCACTCCCACCGTCCACACTCTAAATGGATCTTACCCCTCCCCATTCACTACCACCGTACACACTCTAAATGGATCTCACCCCTCCCCATTCACTCCCACCGTCCACACTCTAAATGGATCTTATCCCTCCCCATTCAGTCCCACCACCAACACTCTAAAAGGATCTTACCCGTCCCCATTCATTCCCACCGCCCACTCTCTAAATGGATCTCACCCCTCCCCATTCACTCCCACCGTCCACACTCTAAATGGATCTTACCCCTCCCCGTTCACTCCCACCGTCCTCGTTCTAAATGGATCTCACACCTCCCCATTCACTCCCACAATCCACACTCTAAATGGATCTTACCCCTCCCCATTCACTCCCTCCGTCCACACTCTAGATGGATCTTACGCCTTCCCATTCACTCCCACCGTCCACACTCTAAATGGATCGTACCCCTCCCCATTCACTCCCACCGTCCACACTCTAAATGGATCTTACCCCTCCCCATTCTCTCCCACCGTCCACAGTCTAAATGGGTCTTACACCTCCCCATTCACTCCCACCGTCCGCACTCTAAATGGATCTTACCCCTCCCCATTCATTCCCACCGCCCATGCTCTAAATGGATCTTACGCCTCCCCATTCACACCCACCGCCTACTCTCTAAATGGATCTCACCCCTCCCCATTCACTACCACAGTCCACACTCTAAATGGATCTCACCCCTCCCCATTCACTCCCACCGACGGACTCTAAATGGATCTTACCCCTCCCCATTCACTCGCACCGTCCACACTCTAAATGGATCTCACCCCTTCCCATTCATTCCCACTGCCCACGCTCTAAATGGATCTTACCCCTCCCCATTCACTCCCACCGTCCACACTCTAAATGGATCTTACCCCTTCCCATTCACTCCCACCGCCAACACTCTGAATGGATCTTACCCCTCCCCATTCACTCCCACCGTCCACACTCTAAATGGATCTTACCCCTCCCCGTTCACTCCCAACGTCCGCACTCTAAATGGATCTTACCACTCCCCATTCACTCCCACCACCAACACTCTAAATGGATCTTACCCCTCCCCATTCACTCCCACCATCCACACTCTAAATGGATCTTAACCCTCCCCCTTCACTCCCACCGTTCACACTCTAAATGGATCTTAACCCTCCCCCTTCACTCCCACCGTCCACGCTCTAAATGGATCTTACCCCTCCCCATTCACTCCCACTGTCCACACTTTAAATTGTTCTTAACCCTCCCCGTTCACTCCCATCGTCCACGCTCTAAATGGATCTCACCCCTCCCCATTCACTCCCACCGTCCACACTCTAAATGGATCTTACTCCTCCCCATTAACTCGCAGCGTCCGCACTCTAAATGGATCTTACCCCTCCCCATTCACTCCCACCGTACACACTCTAAATGGAACTTACCCCTGCCCATTCACTCCAACCGTCCACACTGTAAATGGAACTTACCCCTCCCCATTCACTCCCACCGTGCACACTCTAAATGGATCTGTCCCCTCCCCATTCACTCCCACCGTCCACACTCTAAATGGATCGTACCCCTCCCCATTCACTCCCACCGTCCACACTCTAAATGGATCTTACCCCTCCCCATTCTCTCCCACCGTCCACAGTCTAAATGGGTCTTACACCTCCCCATTCACTCCCACCGTCCGCACTCTAAATGGATCTTACCCCTCCCCATTCATTCCCACCGCCCATGCTCTAAATGGATCTTACGCCTCCCCATTCACACCCACCGCCCACTCTCTAAATGGATCTCACCCCTCCCCATTCACTCCCACTGTCCACACATTAAATGGTTCTTAACCCTCCCCGTTCACTCCCATCATCCTCGCTCTAAATGGATCTCACCCCTCCCCATTCACTCCCACCGTCCACACTCTAAATGGATCTTACCCCTCCCCATTAACTCGCAGCGTCCGCACTCTAAATGGATCTTACCCCTCCCCATTCACTCCCACCGTACACACTCTAAATGGAACTTACCCCTGCCCATTCACTCCAACCGTCCACACTGTAAATGGAAATTACCCCTCCCCATTCACTCCCACCGTGCACACTCTAAATGGATCTGTCCCCTCCCCATTCACTCCCACCGTCCACACTCTAAATGGATCGTACCCCTCCCCATTCACTCCCACCGTCCACACTCTAAATGGATCTTACCCCTCCCCATTCTCTCCCACCGTCCACAGTCTAAATGGGTCTTACACCTCCCCATTCACTCCCACCGTCCGCACTCTAAATGGATCTTACCCCTCCCCATTCATTCCCACCGCCCATGCTCTAAATGGATCTTACGCCTCCCCATTCACACCCACCGCCCACTCTCTAAATGGAGCTCACCCCTCCCCATTCACTACCACAGTCCACACTCTAAATGGATCTCACCCCTCCCCATTCACTCCCACCGACGGACTCTAAATGGATCTTACCCCTCCCCATTCACTCGCACCGTCCACACTCTAAATGGATCTTACCCCTTCCCATTCATTCCCACTGCCCACGCTCTAAATGGATCTTACCCCTCCCCATTCACTCCCACCGTCCACACTCTAAATGGATCTTACCCCTTCCCATTCACTCCCACTGCCAACACTCTGAATGGATCTTTCCCCTCCCCATTCACTCCCACCGTCCACACTCTAAATGGATCTTACCCCTCCCCGTTCACTCCCAACGTCCGCACTCTAAATGGATCTTACCACTCCCCATTCACTCCCACCGTCCACTCTCTAAATGGATCTTACCCCTCCCCGTTCACTCCCACCGTCCACAATCTAAATGGATCTTAACCCTCCCCATTCACTCCCACCACCAACACTCTAAATGGATCTTACCCCTCCCCATTCACTCCCACCATCCACACTCTAAATGGATCTTAACCTCCCCCTTCACTCCCACCGTTCACACTCTAAATGGATCTTAACCCTCCCCCTTCACTCCCACCGTCCACGCTCTAAATGGATCTTACCCCTCCCCATTCACTCCCACTGTCCACACTTTAAATGGTTCTTAACCCTCCCCGTTCACTCCCATCGTCCACGCTCTAAATGGATCTCACCCCTCCCCATTCACTCCCACCGTCCACACTCTAAATGGATCTTACCCCTCCCCATTAACTCGCAGCGTCCGCACTCTAAATGGATCTTACCCCTCCCCATTCACTCCCACCGTACACACTCTAAATGGAACTTACCCCTGCCCATTCACTCCAACCGTCCACACTGTAAATGGAACTTACCCCTCCCCATTCACTCCCACCGTGCACACTCTAAATGGATCTGTCCCCTCCCCATTCACTCCCACCGTCCACACTCTAAATGGTTCTTAACCCTCCCCGTTCACTCCCATCGTCTACGCTCTAAATGGATCTCACCCCTCCCCATTCACTCCCACCATCCACACTCTAAATGGATCTTACCCCTCCCCATTCACTCCCACCGTCCAAACTCTAAATGCATCTTACCCCTGCCCATTCACTCCCACCGTCCACACTCTAAATGGATCTCACCCCTCCCCATTCACTCCCACCGTCCTCGTTCTAAATGGATCTCACACCTCCCCATTCACTCACACCGTCCGCACTCTAAATGGATCTTACCCCTCCCCATTCATTCCCACCGCCCATGCTCTAAATGGATCTTACGCCTCCCCATTCACACCCACCGCCCACTCTCTAAATGGATCTCACCCCTCCCCATTCACTCCCACCGTTGGCACTCTAAATGGATCTTACCCCTTCCCGTTCACTCCCACCGTCCGCACTCTAAATGGATCTTAACCCTCCCCGTTTACTCCCACCGACGGACTGTAAATGGATCTTACCCCTCCCCATTCACTCGCACCGTCCACACTCTAAATGGATCTTACCCCTCCCCATTCACTCCCACCGTTCACGCTCTAAATGGATCTTACCCCTCCCCATTCACTCCCACCGTCCACACTCTAAATGGATCTTACCCCTCCCCATTCACTCCCACCGTCCACAATCTAAATGGATCTTAACCCTCCCCATTCACTCCCACCACCAACACTCTAAATGGATCTTACCCCTCCCCATTCACTCCCACCATCCACGCTCTAAATGGATCTTACCCCTCCCTATTCACTCCCACCGTCCACGCTCTAAGTGGATCTTACCCCTCCCCATTCACTCCCACCGTCCACACTCTAAATGGTTCTTACCCCTCCCCCTTCACTCCCACCGTCCACACTCTAAATGGATCTTAACCCTCCCCATTCACTCCCACAGTCCACACTCTAAATGGATCTCACCCCTCCCCATTCATTCCCACCGACCACACTCTAAATGGATCTTACCCCTCCCCATTCACTCCCACAGTCCACACTCTAAATGGATCTTAACCCTCCCCCTTCACTCCCACCGTTTACACTCTAAATGGATCTTAACCCTCCCCCTTCACTCCCACCGTCCACGCTCTAAATGGATCTTACCCCTCCCCATTCACTCCCACTGTCCACACTCTAAATGGTTCTTAACCCTCCCCGTTCACTCCCATCGTCCACGCTCTAAATGGATCTCACCCCTCCCCATTCACTCCCACCGTCCACACTCTAAATGGATCTTACCCCTCCCCAATCACTCCCACCGTCCACAGTCTAAATTTATCACACCCCTCCCCATTCACTCCCACCGTCCACACTCTAAATGGATCTTACCCCTCCCCATTCACTCCCACCGTACACACTCTAAATGGATCTTACCCCTCCCCATTAACTCGCAGCGTCCGCACTCTAAATGGATCTTACCCCTCCCGATTCACTCCCACCGTACACACTCTAAAAGGAACTCACCCCTGCCCATTCACTCCCACCGTCCACACTCTAAATGGTTCTTAACCCTCCCCGTTCACTCCCATCGTCCACGCTCTAAATGGATCTCACCCCTCCCCATTCACTCCCACCGTCCACACTCTAAATGGATCTTACCCCTCCCCAATCACTCCCACCGTTCACAGTCTAAATGTATCTCACCCCTCCCCATTCACTCCCACCGTCCACACTCTAAATGGATCTTACCCCTCCCCATTCACTCCCACCGTCCAAACTCTAAATGGATCTTACCCCTGCCCATTCACTCCCACCGTCCACACTCTAAATGGATCTCACCCCTCCCCATTCACTCCCACCGTCCACGATCTAAATGGATCTTACGCCTTCCCATTCACTCCCCCGTCCACAATCTAAATGGATCTTATCCCTCCCCATGCAGTCCCACCACCAACACTCTAAAAGGATCTTACCCCTCCCCATTCATTCCCACCGCCCATGCTCTAAATGGATCTTACGCCTCCCCATTCACACCCACCGCCCACTCTGTAAATGGATCTCACCCCTCCCCATTCACTCCCACCATCCACACTCTAAATGGATCTCACCCCTCCCCATTCAATCCCACCGTCGGCACTCTAAATGGATCTTAACCCTCCCCATTAACTCGCAGCGTCCGCACTTTAAATGGATCTTACCCCTCCCCATTCACTCCCACCGTACACACTCTAAATGGAACTTACCCTTGCCCATTCACTCCCACCGTCCACACTCTAAATGGAACTTACCCCTCCCCATTCACTCCCACCGTGCACACTCTAAATGGATCTGTCCCCT